>NC_136872.1:18353408-18375946 GCF_951799975.1 Gobius niger | reverse complement strand
CTGCAAATGTCTTCAGCTCAGGACATGCAAAGTGACAAATGTCAAGCCTTTGTTTGTTGTCCTTTTTCACAATATTCTAATTATTTGAGAGCTTTTATTTGGGTTTTTTACAAGCTGAGCCATAATAATCAAATATTATAACAAATAAAGGCTTGATACATCTTTGAGTGATGATTTTGGCTCACAGCTTGTAAAAAAAACCCAATTCAAAACCTCAGGAGATCAGAATATTGTGATATTGTTGGCTCAAAGTGTCACCCTTTCATCAGCTAATGAATCCCAAACACCTGCAAAGGGTCCCTGAAGCTTTAGTCAGTCTGGTTCAGTAGAATTCACCATCATGGGTTAACTGCTGACCTGACAGTTGTGCAGAAAACCATCATTGACACTTTCCATGAGGAGGGAAAGCCTCAAATGTTCTCAAAGTGCAGTATTAATTCATTACAGAAATAAACTAGCCTTGTCACGATATTCAAATTTTCCGAGTTTCGCCTGTTTGTCTGTGCATGTGCTGTTTTTACTGGGCCTGTACGTTCCTAACGGATAAATACAGTGAATTTGATTTGATAATTAATTATTGATATGCAACATTGTGTTTGCAAGAAAAGATAAGACTCTGTGGCCATTTTTCTCTGATATTGGCAGATACTCAAACCCCCAGTCTCAGGATCGGAGGCAAAAATGCTGAATCAGTGCATTTGTTCTGATCCAGTTCAACTCACAATAAAGTATAACCTTAATCTTATGCCTAAATATAAACAGACAAAACACATATTAATGTCTCAACAGAAAGAAAGTTTATTTAACCACAGAAGAACGTCCAGTCCTTGTTGGAGCAGTTTTCGTTGTCCAGCTCCAGTTGGAGAGGGATTCTCCGCAGACAGGCCCATCTGAAGCTGAAACAGAGGAGGGGACACCATGTGATCAGTGATGAACAGATACAGATCATTAAAAGACAGAGCAGTAAGAACAGCACTGCAGTGGATTCTGTATTTTAACCCTGTTTTCATGTCGTTACATCACACATGTTAAGACGTCACACGCCTCTGATCCACAAGGCTTCGTCAGCAACACTGCCTTTACAAACCCTGTAAGAAAAAAACACAGGTTATATAAACAAAATAGGGGGGAAAGTGCAAATAATAAATGTACAGATGATAAATATCGTTTAGCGGTGAATTACAGCACATTAGCATGACGATAGGACGTCAGTGTAGGCTCTCAGTCGTACAGGAGTCGTCCGTCTTCAATGCAGGTTCTTGAGTCGTCTTCTGTACTGTGTAGCTGAAGTGTAGAACGTTTCACCTCTGATCCAAAAGGCTTCGTCAGCGTCACTAAAGTCTCAGCTCAGCCGGCAGACTAGATACAGACCACAGAGAGACGTTCAGCTTGGCTAAGCTCCGCCCCTCTCGTAATGCCCACTCTCCCCTGTAGGTCAACACCTTTGCAGCTATAAGCCTTAATCTGAACGACCCTTCACTCAGCTGATCGCTGCTCGGGCCGTTCAGACTGAAACCCAGGTGAAACCCAAGACTCGTAGCTACACAGATGTTTACCTCCAGGTGAGAGCAGACAGTAAGAGAGGCGGGACTGAGCCAAGCTAAACCCCTCCCTGTGGTCTGTATCTAGTCTGCGAGCTGAGCTGAGACTTTAGTGTCGCTGACGAAGCCTTTTGGATCAGAGGGGAAACGTTCTACACTTAAACTACACAGTTCAGAAGACGACTCAAGAACCTTCACTGAAGATCGACAACTCCTGTACGACTGAGAGCCTGCACGGACGTCTTATTGCCATGCTGTTAATGTGCTGTGTTAATAGCACATAAATATCATCTGGACATTTATTTGCACTTTTGACTAATTGGGACATTTTTAGGGGGGAAAAATATGTAAAAACAACAACAAAACAAATCTGATTAATAATGGCTGATAAAGGCTTAATAGTTCGATCCATATTTCAATTTGCAGACTTCACAGGACGTTCTCCGACACTTCCTCTCTGCTCCTTGACTTATGGGCCGTAGTTTTGGACGCTTTTGCATCTTCTTCTCTTGTTTAACGGCCTTAACGTTGGACGCTAGATTTGCTGCGATTGTTTTTGGTTCTTTTTTCTCGCAGCGATGACACGAGAGCCGTATGATCTCAGCCCGAGCTTCTTCAAGTTGTTTCTGGATCGTCTCATTGTCCTTTTTCAACCTGTCGGCGTCTCCCTCGGCGTTCTGTCTGTCCTCCAGAGCCTTTAAGATGTCCTCAAAGTCTCTCTGCAGGTCAGCCTTGCTCTCTGTGAGACACGTTATAATGTCTCGCTGAGCTGAGATGGTCGAGCGATGCGCTGTCTCTCTTTCAGAGAAATCGCACATCTTCTGTAGGACTCGACGCTCGCGCTCCAAGCTGGACACTTTATCTTGAAGCGCGGCCTTGTCTGATTCCAGCTTTGTAACCTCTTCAGCGTAATCTTCAATTCTTGCTTCTTGGGCGGCGATTTTCTCATCTTGTTCAAACTGAACAGTCGTGACCTCCTCATCAAACGTAGCCATGCTTTCCTTCAGATTGTTATATGCTGTCTGCAGTTGGAAGATCTTTGCCTTGTTCCTCTCCTGATCGGCCTTAGCGCGAGCCTCATGCTCGGCTTGTCGTGATTCGAGCCTCGTAACTTCTTTGGCGTAGTCCTGAATGATTAACTGTTGAGCGGCGAGTTTGTCGTCCTGCTCTGCCTGAACATTCATCATCTCGTCCTCAAATGTTTCCATGTCTTCCTGCAAGTTGTCAAATGCTGTCTTCAATTGCAAGATCTTAGCAGCATTCTTCTCCTGTTCGGCCTTCACACAAGCTTCGTTTTGCTTAGTTTGACTGTCAAATTCATTCTTCATCTCCTCAACAATCTGCTTATGTTGAGAGAGAAGCTTTTCCGCCTCATTGACTTTGTGAGCCTCACAAAGATGAAGCTCTCGTTTCAAAAAAACGACTTCGGCGTCCAGAGCAGCATTGGCCACGCTGAGGTCTTGGTTTGTAGATTTCAACGTTGAGATTTCTTTTTCTGTGGCCTCTTTCTGAACACGCAGTTTGGCTTCAAGGTCCGTGATGGTTTTCTTGTGCATCTGCAGTTCCTTGAGGTTGATATGATAGTTCCTGCAGTGCTCCCGTGTGGCCAGGAGATCTGCGGTGAGACGAGAAATCTCTGTCTCATATTGGCACCTTTCCTCATCTAGATCTTCACTTACAATGTGAATAACCTTTTTCTGATTGCCAAGCGCCATGTGGACGTCCACTAACTCTCCTACCAGAGCCCCGTTCTCCCCACGGAGGGTCTGAATGTCCTTTTTCAAAGTCTTGCCTGGCTGAAGGCGCTGGAGACCTTTTTTGATCCTGCGTGTCGCTTTCCCAGCGTATTTCTTAAGTCTTTGGGCCAATTTGGGGTGAGGCCTTGCATTATCTTGTTCTGCGTCCGTCAATTCCCAAAAGGCAGTGTTCCCGCACTCCTCCAGGGCGGGGAACAGCTCTGAATACTCCCAGAAATCCATATTTGCCTCATGTGATGAGCCAGATGTTTGGACTCGGGACATTTCCAGATCTGTGTCTTCAAGCAGTGTAACTCTGCTTTGGTTCTGCATTTTCTTAGAAAATGAGAGATTGAAAAGGGTTTTCGTAAAGAAATACCTACGTTTAAGTCAAATGCTGTGTCTGCTGATCACGATATGTGCGTTCGTCGGTCAGGGGTGAGCTCGAATGAAGTGAACAGTGAAACTGCTAATACAAGCAAGGTCACGTTTACGATGACGTCACTGCTGTCGTTATGGAGATGAGCCCATTTTAGAATTCAGATTCGAGAACGGGATGACGTCGTGTTCTCAGATGGGAGGGGCTTATCGTTGCCATAGTAATAAGAAATTCAGTGGTGAAAAGTCATGTGAATGAAACCCTTCCACAAACACAGACGGAAATGCCCATATATGGTCATGTCCGAAGCAGCCAGATGGGGAAAAGAGAAAAAAAATCCCATTTTTCCACCATTACTTTAACAAAGGCTGAATTATGAACATTTTTTTCTACTAAATAAAGATACAGAGACATGGACAGGATTAAAGTGGTTCAACAGCCCATAAACTCTTACAAAATGGACAATGCTAACCAGGAAGCTACGCTACGTTCATGCTAAGGCTAGCAACGAATGCTGTTTTTTGCTTCATGAAAAAACATCCACATGGACCCAATTTTGACTTGACTTTATTGCTGTGTGATTAATATGTTCATAATCCACCAGAAAACCCATCCACACCCCCTTTATGACACGTCTGTATCTGTGGGAGGGGGCTGTTGTTGCCATAGCAATAAAGAATTCACAAGTAAAAAGTCATTTTAGTAAATAAGTAAGTGCTTTATTGTCATTGTACAAGCGACGAAATAGTGTTCAGGTGTCAGTCCTGAGCTGCTGCCACTGTGTGTCAACCTGAGAGGTCGGGGAAACTGTAGCGCTCGGAAGAACCCTGGCTGACGGCCCTCCCAGAGCGTGGTGTCCTGCACTGGTCAGCTCTCCCACCTCCTCCTCCTCCTGCAGCTCCCTCCATCTCCTCGCTGAACTGTATAAATCCTTCTTTGAATCTGTGATTAATTTTTGCTGGCTCTGTTACTAAGCTACTTTCATTAGCGTGTATTGCTGGAATGAGTGAAGTTAATTGTTTTTGTTTAATATAGTTTCTTAATAATTTCCCTGACCCCTCATAGCACTGGGGCGCTGTTGGAATGTTTGCTTCTTTATAAAACTATATTTCAGACTTTTTTCTATTTTCTGTTCCCTTTTTTTCAAATAGAATTTAAGTGCTCAAGTGCAGACTTAAAGAACTAGTAACTTGTCTTTGTGCTTGTATTGAAGTTACAAATTTAGCGACATAGAATGAGTGTTCTGGCTTGTCATTGAGTTATGAGTTAAAATTTGTTAACCACGACCCACCATCGGCTAATCAAAACGTCATGTAAAAAATTGTATGAAATAAAAAGTAGAGTTTAACATTCACACATGCTTTTCAGGGCATACATAGGTCAGAACCACGTCAATCATTTGTTTGATTATTTGCGGTGGTGGGTGCAGAAAGTGGAACAGCAGATCAGGCAGGTTCTTTGCTGTGGGGATCCCTGAAAAGGGGACAGTGGAAGCAAAATAATCAATTGAATTAGCGTTAATACTTTGTGTTAAAACTGAATTACTCCTGCCTGAAGGACTCTGAAAGAATACATCCATAAAGGTTATATGTATGACCTGGTTGTCACTCTGCACTTTAATGACACTAACCTGCTTTAGGTACAATCAAGATATTCTCCTTCCCCAAGGCTTTAAGATAAGATAAGATAAGATAAGATAAGATAAGATAAGATAAGATAAGATAAGATAAGATTGCACTGAGGGTGTCTCAGTCTGCCACTGAGAGAGCTGCTCAGCTCTTCTACAGTCCCGTGCAGTGGGTGGGAGGTGTTGTCCATGATGGAGGTGAGCTTGGCTAACACCCTCCTGTCCCTCACCTCCTCCACAGAGTCCAGGAGCCCAGGACGGAGCTGGCCCTCCTGACCAGCTTGTTCAGTCTGTTCTTGTCCCGCTCTGTGCTGCTTGGGGCCCAGCACACGGCAGCGTAGTGGAGAGCAGAGGCGACCACAGAGTCATAAAAAGTCCTGAGCAGAGGCGGCTCACTCCGAACGACCTCAGTCTCCTCAGAAGGTGGAGGCGACTTTGGCCCTTCTTGTGCAGGGCGTTGGTGTTCTGGGACCAGTCCAGTTTATTGTTGAGGTGAACACCCAGGTACTTGAAACTGTCCACCTCCTCAATGTCCTCCCCCTGGATGTTCAGCGGTGTGTGCGGTAGTGGCTTCCTCGTGAAGTCGATCACCATCTCCTTCGTCTTACTGATGTTCAAGCACAGGTGGTTGCGCTCACACCAGTCCACAAAGTCTAGGATGACTGACCGGTACTCCAGGTCGTTCCCCTTAGACACACAGCCCACGATGGCGGAGTTGTCGGAGAACTTCTGGAGATTTCTTTAATAGGAGCTTTCAGGTTGATGCCTCTAATAACAACAAAAACACAAATACAACAAACATGTGATTTATGCTAATTTATTTGGAGTTTGTCAAAATTAATTATACCTCTTTCATTCAGCTGGATATTAAAAAACAAAATGTGCTTCTCAAACTACACTGCGTTCCAAATTGTTTTTCTCAGATTTTCTAAGCTGTCAACTCAAATGAGAGTCAACATAATTTTCAAGTCTTCAACTGGTAGAGGATCAATTGAATGTGGTTGAAAAAATCTCCCAGTAATAACAAAAATAAATATAGTAAAAAACTCAAAATCTACTGTTACAAATTATTATGCAACTCATCGTTTCAATACATTTTAAAGCTTTTAATTAACTGAAAATGGTCTTTTGTTGAATTTGTAGCATTAGGAGGTCATACTTACTGAAATCAAAAGCTATTTCAATCAAAAACATCTTAACAGGTCAAGTTATATTTTACCATAGGAGCCCTTGTGTGATAGCAGCTTCAAAATTCTTAAATCCATTAAACTTGAGAGTTTTTGGACAGTTTCTGCTTGGATTTCTTTGCAGGATGTTAGAATAACCTTCCAGAGCTGCTGTTTGGATGACAACTGCCTCCCACCCTCATAGATGTTTTGCTTGTTGAGGCTCCAAAGGTTCTCAATAGGGTTGAGGTCAGGGGAGGAGGGGGTCCACATCATGAGTTTCTCTCCTTTAATGCCCATAGCAGCCAGTGATGCAGAGGTATTGTTTACAGTATGACATGGTGCGTTGTCATGATGAAGATGTTCTTGTTCGGGAAAGCACGGCTCTTCATTTTGAAGCATAGAAGACAGTGGTCAGTCAGAAACTCCACATATTTTTCAGAGGTCATTTTCACACCTTTTGGGAGCCTAAAAGGACCTAAAGGGGCCAACCATGATGACTCCGCCCTCTCCTTACGGATGTCACAGCCTTGCTGGGACATTGTGGCCATTCACCAACCATCCATTATTCAATCCATCTGACCATCCAGGGTTACACGGCACTCATCAGTGAACAAGACTGTTTGAAAATGACTCTTCATGTTTTTCTGAGCCCGTTGCAACCGTTTCTGTTCATCAACATTCGATTAACAGTTTAGGGGAGGCCCGGATAGAAGGTTTATGCAGAGAGAGACAGAGAGAAATCCATGGGCCAGGTCCAGAGAGAGGAGAGGGGAGAGAGGAGAGAGGAGAGAGGAGAGGGGAGAGAGGTGAGAGGAGAGGAGAGGGGAGAGAGGAGAGGAGAGAGGAGAGGAGAGGAGAGAGGAGAGGAGAGGAGAGGAGAGAGGTGAGAGGAGAGGAGAGGAGAGAGGAGAGGGGAAGAGAGGAGAGAGGTGAGAGGAGAGGAGAGGAGAGGAGAGAGGTGAGAGGAGAGGAGAGGAGAGAGGAGAGGGGAGAGAGGAGAGGAGAGAGGAGAGGAGAGGAGAGGAAAGAGGAGAGGGGAGAGAGGAGAGGAAAGAGGAGAGAGGGGAGGAGAGGAGAGGAGAGAGGAGAGGAGAGAGGAGAGAGGAGAGGAAAGAGGAGAGGGGAGAGAGGAGAGGAGAGGAGAGAGGAGAGGAAAGAGGAGAGGGGAGAGAAGAGAGGAAAGAGGAGAGAGGGGAGGAGAGAGGAGAGGAGAGGAGAGAGGAGAGGGGAGAGAGGAGAGGAGAGAGGAGAGGAAAGAGGAGAGGAGAGGAGAGGGGAGAGAGGAGAGAGGAGAGGAGAGGAGAGGGGAGAGGGGAGAGAGGAGAGGGGAGAGGGGAGAGGGGAGAGAGGAGAGAGGAGAGGAGAGGAGAGGGGAGAGAGGAGAGGGGAGAGAGGAGAGAGGAGAGAGGAGAGGAGAGGAGAGGGGAGAGAGGAGAGAGGAGAGGGGAGAGAGGAGAGGAGAGGAGAGGAGAGAGGAGAGGGGAGAGATGAGAGGAGAGGAGAGAGGAGAGAGGGGAGAGAGGAGAGAGGAGAGGAGAGAGGAGAGGAGAGGAGAGAGGAGAGGAGAGGGGAGAGAGGAGAGAGGAGAAGGGAGAGAGGAGAGAGGAGAGAGGAGAGGAGAGGAGAGGGGAGAGAGGAGAGAGGAGAGGAGAGGAGAGGAGAGGGGAGAGAGGAGAGGGGAGAGGGGAGAGAGGAGAGAGGAGAGGAAAGAGAAGAGGAGAGAGGAGAGGGGAGAGAGGAGAGAGGAGAGAGGAGAGGAGAGGAGAGGAGAGAGGAGAGGGGAGAGGGGAGAGAGGAGAGGAGAGAGGAGAGAGGAGAGGAAAGAGAAGAGGAGAGAGGAGAGGGGAGAGAGGAGAGGGGAGAGAGGAGAGGAGAGAGGAGAGGGGAGAGAGGAGAGGAGAGAGGAGAGAGGAGAGAGGAGAGGAGAGAGGAGAGGGGAGAGAAGAGAGGAAAGAGGAGAGAGGGGAGGAGAGAGGAGAGGAGAGGAGAGAGGAGAGGGGAGAGAGGAGAGGAGAGAGGAGAGGAAAGAGGAGAGGAGAGGAGAGAGAGGAGAGAGGAGAGGAGAGGAGAGGAGAGGGGAGAGGGGAGAGAGGAGAGGGGAGAGAGGAGAGAGGAGAGGAGAGGAGAGGAGAGGAGAGGGGAGAGAGGAGAGGGGAGAGAGGAGAGAGGAGAGGAGAGGAGAGGGGAGAGAGGAGAGAGGAGAGGGGAGAGAGGAGAGGAGAGGAGAGGAGAGAGGAGAGGGGAGAGAGGAGAGGAGAGGAGAGAGGAGAGAGGGGAGAGAGGAGAGAGGAGAGGAGAGAGGAGAGGAGAGGAGAGAGGAGAGGGGAGAGAGGAGAGAGGAGAGGGAGAGAGGAGAGAGGAGAGAGGAGAGGAGAGGAGAGAGGAGAGGGGAGAGAGGAGAGGAGAGAGGAGAGGAGAGAGGAGGGGAGAGAGGAGAGAGGAGAGAGGAGAGGAGAGGGGAGAGGGGAGAGAGGAGAGGGGAGAGGGGAGAGAGGAGAGAGGAGAGGAAAGAAAAGAGGAGAGAGGAGAGGGGAGAGAGGAGAGAGGAGAGGAGAGGAGAGGAGAGGAGAGAGGAGAGGGGAGAGAGGAGAGGAGAGAGGAGAGAGGAGAGGAAAGAGAAGAGGAGAGAGGAGAGGGGAGAGAGGAGAGGGGAGAGAGGAGAGGAGAGAGGAGAGGGGAGAGAGGAGAGGAGAGAGGAGAGAGGAGAGAGGAGAGAGGAGAGAGGAGAGGAGAGAGGAGAGGGGAGAGAGGAGAGGAGAGAGGAGAGGAGAGGAGAGAGGAGGGGAGAGAGGAGAGGGGAGAGAGGAGAGGAGAGGGGAGAGAGGAGAGGAGAGAGGAGAGAGGAGAGGAAAGAGAAGAGGAGAGAGGAGAGGGGAGAGAGGAGAGGGGAGACAGGAGAGGAGAGAGGAGAGGGGAGAGAGGAGAGGAGAGAGGAGAGAGGAGAGAGGAGAGAGGAGAGGAGAGAGGAGAGGGGAGAGAGGAGAGGAGAGAGGAGAGGAGAGGAGAGAGGAGGGGAGAGAGGAGAGGGGAGAGAGGAGAGGAGAGAGGAGAGAGGAGAGGAAAGAGAAGAGGAGAGAGGAGAGGAGAGGGGAAAGAGGAGAGAGGAGAGAGGAGAGGAGAGGAGAGGAGAGAGGAGAGGGGAGAGAGGAGAGGAGAGAGGAGAGGAGAGGGGAGAGAGGAGAGGGGAGGAGAGGGGAGAGAGGAGAGAGGAGAGAGGAGAGGGGAGGAGAGAGGAGAGAGGAGAGAGGAGAGAGGAGAGAGGAGAGGAGAGGAGAGGGGAGAGGGGAGAGAGGAGATAGGAGAGGGGAGGAGAGATGAGAGAGGAGAGAGGAGAGAGGAGAGGAGAGGAGAGAGGAGAGGGGTGAGAGGAGAGGAGAGAGGAGAGGAGAGAGAGGAGAGAGGAGAGAGGAGAGGAGAGGAGCGAGGAGAGGGGAGAGAGGAGAGGAGAGAGGAGAGGAGAGGAGAGAGGAGGGGAGAGAGGAGAGGAGAGGAGAGGGGAGAGAGGAGAGAGGAGAGAGGAGAGAGGAGAGGGGAGAGAGGAGAGAGGAGAGAGGAGAGGAGAGGAGAGGAAAGAGGAGAGGGGAGAGAAGAGAGGAAAGAGGAGAGAGGGGAGGAGAGAGGAGAGGAGAGGAGAGAGGAGAGGGGAGAGAGGAGAGGAGAGAGGAGAGAGGAGAGGAAAGAGGAGAGGGGAGAGAAGAGAGGAAAGATGAGAGAGGGGAGGAGAGAGGAGGAGAGAGGAGAGAGGAGAGGAGAGAGGAGAGGAGAGGAGAGGGGAGAGAGGAGAGGAGAGAGGAGAGAGGAGAGGAAAGAGGAGAGGAGAGAGGAGAGGAAAGAGGAGAGGTGAGAGAGGAGAGGAGAGGAGAGAGGAGAGGAAAGAGGAGAGGGGAGAGAGGAGAGGAGAGGAGAGAGGAGAGGAGAGGAGAGAGGAGAGAGGAGAGGAAAGAGGAGAGGTGAGAGAGGAGAGGAGAGGAGAGGAGAGAGGAGAGGAGAGGAAAGAGGAGAGGGGAGAGAAGAGAGGAAAGAGGAGAGAGGGGAGGAGAGAGGAGAGGAAAGAGGAGAGAGGGGAGGAGAGAGGAGAGGGGAGAGGAGAGGAGAGAGGAGAGAGGAGAGGGGAGAGAGGAGAGGAGAGAGGAAAGAGGAGAGGGGAGAGAGGAGAGGAGAGGAGAGAGGGGAGGAAAGAGGAGAGGGGAGAGAAGAGAGGAAAGATGAGAGAGGGGAGGAGAGAGGAGGAGAGAGGAGAGGAGAGAGGAGAGGAGAGGAGAGAGAGGAGAGGAGAGAGGAGAGGAAAGAGGAGAGGGGAGAGAGGAGAGGAGAGGAGAGAGGAGAGGAAAGAGGAGAGGTGAGAGAGGAGAGGAGAGGAGAGAGGAGAGAGGAGAGGAAAGAGGAGAGGAAAGAGGAGAGGGGAGAGAAGAGAGGAAAGATGAGAGAGGAGAGAGGAGAGGAGAGAGGAGAGAGGAGAGGAAAGAGGAGAGGGGAGAGAGGAGAGGAGAGGAGAGGAGAGGAGAGAGGAGAGGAAAGAGGAGAGGGGAGAGAAGAGAGGAAAGATGAGAGAGGAGAGGAGAGAGGAGAGGGGAGAGAGGAGAGGGGAGAGAGGAGAGGAGAGAGGAGAGGAAAGAGGAGAGGGGAGAGAGGAGAGGAGTGGAGAGAGGAGAGAGGAGAGAGGAGAGGAAAGAGGAGAGGTGAGAGAGGAGAGGAGAGGAGAGGAGAGAGGAGAGGAAAGAGGAGAGGGGAGAGAAGAGAGGAAAGAGGAGAGAGGAGAGGAGAGAGGAGGAGAGAGGAGAGAGGAAAGAGGAGAGGGGAGAGGGGAGAGGAGAGGAGGAGAGAGAGGAGTGCAGAGAGGAGAGGAGGAGAGAGGAGAGAGGAGAGAGGAGAGGAGAGAGGAGAGGAGAGAGGAGAGGAGAGAGGAGGAGAGAGGAGAGAGGAAAGAGGAGAGGAGAGGGGAGAGGAGAGGAGGAGAGAGGAGAGAGAGGAGTGGAGAGAGGAGAGGAGGAGAGGGGATAGAGGAGAGAGGAGAGAGGAGAGGAAAGAGGAGAGAGGAGAGAGGAGAGGGGAGAGAGGAGGAGAGAGGAGAGAGGAGAGAGGAGGAGAGGGGAGAGAGGAGAGAGGAGAGGGGAGAGAGGAGAGGGGAGAGAGGAGGGAGGAGAGAGGAGGGAGGAGAGAGGAGAGAGGAGAGGGGAGAGAGGAGAGAGGAGGGAGGAGAGAGGAGAGAGGAGAGGGGAGAGAGGAGAGAGGAGAAAGGAGAGGGGAGAGAGGAGAGGGGAGAGAGGAGAGAGGAGGGAGGAGAGAGGAGAGAGGAGAGGGGAGAGAGGATTAATACAGGGCCTGACAAAAGGAAAAGACAAAAAAATATCTATTTTCTATCAACAAATTAATTATGGCCCTGACTATACATACAGCCCGGTCCAGAAATATTGGGACATCGACTCGTTTATGTTTTTGGCCCTGTAAACCACCACAACGGATTTGAAATAAAACGTGTAAAAAATATTTAGTTAAACTGCAGATTTTCAGCTTTAATTTGAGGCTATTTACATCCAAATCAGATGAACGTGTAGGAATTACAAGCGTTTTTGTGTGAGCATCCCACTTTTTACGGGACCATAAGTAATGGGACAAAGCAACAATTATGAATCAAACCTTTTTTTTGTCACCAGACGCTGGGTTTCATGGTGATGCTCTCCCGGGCTTCTCCTGCAAATGTCTTCAGCTCAGGACATGCAAAGTGGCAAATATCAAGCCTTTGTTTGTTGTCCTTTTTCACAATATTCCGATTATTTGAGAGGTTTTATTTGGGTTTTTTACAAGCTGAGCCATAATAATCAAATATTATAACAAATAAAGGCTTGATATATCTTTGAGTGATGATTTTGGCTCACAGCTTGTAAAAAACCCCAATTCAAAACCTCAGGAGATCAGAATATTGTGATATTGTTGGCTCAAAGTGTCACCCTTTCATCAGCTAATGAATCCCAAACCCCTGCAAAGGGTCCCTGAAGCTTTAGTCAGTCTGGTTCAGTAGAATTCACCATCATGGGTTAACTGCTGACCTGACAGTTGTGCAGAAAACCATCATTGACACTTTCCATGAGGAGGGAAAGCCTCAAATGTTCTCAAAGTGCAGTATTAATTCATTACAGAAATAAACTAGCCTTGTCATGATATTCTAATTTTCCGAGTTTCACCTGTTTGTCTGTGCATGTGCTGTTTCTACTGGGCCTGTACGTTCCTAACGGATAAATACAGTGAATTTGATTTGATAATGAATTATTGATCTGCAACATTGTGTTTGCAAGAAAAGATAAGACTCTGTGGCTATTTTTCTCTGATATTGGCAGATACTCAAACCCCCAGTCTCAGGATCGGAGGCAAAAATGCTGAATCAGTGCATTTGTTCTGATCCAGTTCAACTCACAATAAAGTATAACCTTAATCTTATGCCTAAATATAAACAGACAAAACACATATTAAAGTCTCAACAGAAAGAAAGTTTATTTAACCACAGAAGAACGTCCAGTCCTTGTTGGAGCAGTTTTCGTTGTCCAGCTCCAGTTGGAGAGGGATTCTCCGCGGACAGGCCCATCTGAAGCTGAAACAGAGGAGGGGACACCATGTGATCAGTGATGAACAGATACAGATCATTAAAAGACAGAGCAGTGAGAACAGCACTGCAGTGGATTCTGTATTTTAACCCTGTTTTCATGTCGTTACATCACACATGTTAAGACGTCACACGCCTCTGATCCACAAGGCTTCGTCAGCAACACTGCCTTTACAAACCCTGTAAGAAAAAAACACAGGTTATATAAACAAAATAGGGGGGAAAGTGCAAATAATAAATGTACAGACGATAAATATCATTTAGCAGTAGATTACAGCACATTAGCATGACGATAGGACGTCCGTGTAGGCTCTCAGTCGTACAGGAGTCGTCCGTCTTCAATGCAGGTTCTTGAGTCGTCTTATTTTATTATTTATGGTTTATTTGGTAGGGACAGTGCAAGTTAATGAACAAGCCACACCGGATTGTAGCCTTAGGCTAATTTTCATCCGTCGTCCCCCATGCGCACTCTCAAACACACTCTCATACATCCTGGCCTATTGTACATGTTTTTAGTGGTAGGGGAAACCGGAGTACCCGGAGGAAACCTACGCAGACACGGGGAGAACATGCAAACTCCACACAGTTCTACACTTCAACTACACAGTCTTCTGAACTGTGTAGTTGAAGTGTAGAACGTTTCGCCTCTGATCCAAAAGGCTTCGTCAGCGACACTAAAGTCTCAGCTCAGCTCGCAGACTAGATACAGACCACAGGGAGACGTTCAGCTTGGCTAAGCTCCGCCCCTCTCGTAATGCCCACTCTCCCCTGTAGGTCAACACCTTTGCAGCTATAAGCCTTAATCTGAACAACCCGTCACTCAGCTGATCGCTGCTCGGGCCGTTCAGACTGAAACCCAGGTGAAACCCAAGACTCGTAGCTACACAGATGTTTACCTCCAGGTGAGAGCAGACAGTAAGAGAGGCGGGACTGAGCCAAGCTAAACCCCTCCCTGTGGTCTGTATCTAGTCTGCGAGCTGAGCTGAGACTTTAGTGTCGCTGACGAAGCCTTTTGGATCAGAGGGGAAACGTTCTACACTTAAACTACACAGTACAGAAGACAACTCAAAAACCTTCACTAAAGATCGACAACTCCTGTACGACTGAGAGCCTGCACGGACGTCTTATTGCCATGCTGTTAATGTGCTGTATTAATAGCACATAAATATCATCTGGACATTTATTTGCACTTTTGACTAATTGGGACATTTTTAGGGGGGAAACAAAACAAATCTGATTAATAATGGCTGATAAAGGCTTAATAGTTCGATCCATATTTCAATTTGCAGACTTCACAGGACGTTCTCCGACACTTCCTCTCTGCTCCTTGACTTATGGGCCGTAGTTTTGGACATTTTGCATCTTCTTCTCTTGTTTAACGGCCTTAACGTTGGACGCTAGATTTGCTGCGATCGTTTTTGGTTCTTTTTTCTCGCAGCGATGACACGAGATCTCAGCCTGAGCTTCTGCAAGTTGTTTCTGGATCGTCTCATTGTCCTTTTTCAACCTGTCGGCGTCTCCCTCGGCGTTCTGTCTGTCCTCCAGAGCCTTTAAGATGTCCTCAAAGTCTCTCTGCAGGTCAGCCTTGCTCTCTGTGAGACAGGTTATAATGTCTCGCTGCGCTGAGATAGTCGAGCGATGCGCTGTCTCTCTTTCAGAGAAATCGCACATCTTCTGTAGGACTCGACGCTCACGCTCCAAGCTGGACACTTTATCTTGAAGCGCGGCCTTGTCTGATTCCAGCTTTGTAACCTCTTCAGCGTACTCTTCAATTCTTGCTTCTTGGGCGGCGATTTTCTCATCTTGTTCAAACTGAACAGTCTTGACCTCGTCATCAAACGTCGCCATATTTTCTTTTAGATTATCATAGGCCGTCTGCAGTTGGAGGATCTTTGCTGTGTTCCTCTCCTGATCGGCCTTAGCGCGAGCCTCATGCTCGGCTTGTAGTGATTCGAGCCTCGTAACTTCTTTGGCGTAGTCCTGAATTATTAACTGTTGAGCGGCGAGTTTGTCGTCCTGCTCTGCCTGAACATTCATCATCTCGTCCTCAAAGGTTTCCATGTCTTCCTGCAGGTTGTCAAATGCTGTCTTCAATTGCAAGATCTTAGCAGCATTCTTCTCCTGTTCGGCCTTCACACAAGCTTCGTTTTGCTTAGTTTGACTGTCAAATTCATTCTTCATCTCCTCAACAATCTGCTTATGTTGAGAGAGAAGCTTTTCCGCCTCATTGACTTTGTGAGCCTCACAAAGATGAAGCTCTCGTTTCAGAAAAACGACTTCGGCGTCCAGAGCAGCATTGGCCACACTGAGGTCTTGGTTTGTAGATTTCAACGTGGAGATTTCTTTTTCTGTGGCCTCTTTCTGAACACGCAGTTTGGCTTCAAGGTCCGTGATGGTTTTCTTGTGCATCTGCAGTTCCTTGAGGTTGACATGATAGTTCCTGCAGTGCTCCCGTGTGGCCAGGAGATCTGCTGTGAGACGAGAAATCTCTGTCTCATATTGACACCTTTCCTCATCTAGATCTTCACTTACAATGTGAATAACCTTTTTCTGATTGCCAAGCGCCATGTGGACGTCCACTAACTCTCCTACCAGAGCCCCGTTCTCCCCACGGAGGGTCTGAATGTCCTTTTTCAAAGTCTTGCCTGGCTGAAGGCGCTGGAGACCTTTTTTGATCCTGTGTGTGGCTTTCCCAGCGTATTTCTTAAGTCTTTGGGCCAATTTGGGGTGAGGCCTTGCATTATCCTGTTCTGCGTCCGTCAGTTCCCAAAAGGCACTGTTCCCGCACTCCTCCAGGGACGGGAACAGCTCTGAATACTCCCAGAAATCCATATCTGACTCATGTGATGAGCCAGATGTTTGGACTCGGGACATTTCCAGATCTGTGTCTTCAAACAGTGTAACTCTGCTTTGGTTCTGCATTTTCTTAGAAAATGAGAGATTGAAAAGGGTTTTCGTAAAGAAATACCTACGTTTAAGTCAAATGCTGTGTCTGCTGATCACGATATGTGCGTTCGTCGGTCAGGGGTGAACTCGAATGAAGCGAACAGTGAAACTGCTAATACAAGCAAGGTCACGTTTACGATGACGTCACTGTTGTCGTTATGGAGATGAGCCCATTTTAGAATTCAGATTCGAGAACAGGACGATGTCGTGTTCTCAGATGGGAGGGGCTTATCGTTGCCAAAGCAATAAGAAATTCAGTGGTGAAAAGTCATGTGAATGAAACCCACCCACAGACACAGACGGAAATGCCCATATATGGTCATGTCCGAAGCAGCCAGATGGGGAAAAGAGAAAAAAAATCCCATTTTTCCACCATTACTTTAACAAAGGCTGAATTATGAACATTTTTTTCTACTAAATAAAGATACAGAGACATGGACAGGATTAAAGTGGTTCAACAGCCCATAAACTCTTACAAAATGGACAATGCTAACCAGGAAGCTACGCTACGTTCATGCTAAGGCTAGCAACGAATGCTGTTTTTTGCTTCATGAAAAAACATCCCCATGGACCCAATTTTGACTTGACTTTATTGCTGTGTGATTAATATGTTCATAATCCACCAGAAAACCCATCCACACCCCCTTTTTGACACGTCTATCTGTGGGAGGGGGCTGTTGTCGCCATAGCAATAAAGAATTCACAAATAAAAAGTCATTTTAGTAAAAAAGTAAGTGCTTTATTGTTATTGTACATGCGACGAAATAGTGTTCAGGTGTCAGTCCTGAGCTGCTGCCACTGTGTGTCAACCTGAGAGGTCGGGGAAACTGTAGCGTTCGGAAGAACCCTGGCTGACGGCCCTCCCAGAGCGTGGTTTCCTGCACTGGTCAGCTCTTCCACCTCCTCCTCCTCCTGCAGCTCCCTCCATCTCCTCGCTGAACTGTATAAATCCTTCTTTGAATCTGTGATTAATTTTTGCTGGCTCTGTTACTAAGCTACTTTCATTAGCGTGTATTGCTGGAATGAGTGAAGTGAATTGTTTTTGTTTAATATAGTTACTTAATAATTTCCCTGACCCCTCATAGCACTGGGGCGCTGTTGGAATGTTTGCTTCTTTATAGAACTATATTTCAGATTTTTTCCTATTTTCTGTTCCCTTTTTTTCAAATAGAATTTAAGTGCTCAAGTGCAGACTTAAAGAACTAGTAACTTGTCTTTGTGCTTGTATTGAAGTTACAAATTTAGCGACATAGAGTGAGTGTTCTGGCTTGTCATTGAGTTATGAGTTAAAATTTGTAAACCACGACCCACCATCGGCTAATCAAAACGTCATGTAAAAAATCGTATGAAATAAAAAGTAGAGTTTAACATTCACACATGCTTTTCAGGGCATACATAGGTCAGAACCACGTCAATCATTTGTTTGATTGTTTGCGGTGGTGGGTGCAGAAAGTGGAACAGCAGATCAGGCAGGTTCTTTGCTGTGGGGATCCCTGAAAAGGGGACAGTGGAAGCAAAATAATCAATTGAATTTGCGTTAATACTGTGTGTTAAAAACTGAACTACTCCTGCCTGAAGGACTCTGAAAGAATACATCCATAAAGATTATATGTATGACCTGGTTGTCACTCTGCACTTTAATGACACTAACCTGCTTTAGGTAAAATCAAGATATTCTCCTTCCCCAAGGCTTTAACAGGAGCTTTCAGGTTGATGCCTCTAATAACAACAAAAACACAAATACAACAAACATGTGATTTTTGCTAATTTATTTGGAGTTTGTCAAAATTCATTATACCCCTTTCATTCAGCTATGGATAATTAAAAAACAAAATGTGCTTTGACGTTTTCCTCAGATTTTCTAAGCTGTCAACTCAAATGAGAGTCAACATAATTTTCAAGTCTTTAACTGGTAGAGGATCAATTGAATGTGGTTGAAAAAATCTCCCAGTGATAACAAAAATAAAAATAGTAAAAAAACTCAAAATCTACTGTTCCAAATTATTATGCAACTCATTGTTTCAATACATTTTAAAGCTTTTAATTAACTGAAAATGGTCATTTGTGGAATTTGTAGCATTAGGAGGTCATATTTACTGAAATCAAAAGCTATTTCAATCAAAAACATCTCAACAGGTCAAGTTATATTTTACCATAGGAGCCCTTGTGTGACAGCAGCTTCAAAATTCTTAAATCCATTAAACATGTGAGTTTTTGGACAGTTTCTGCTTGGATTTCTTTGCAGGATGTTAGAATAGCCTCCCAGAGCTGCTGTTTGGATGAAAACTGCCTCCCACCCTCATAGAAGTTTTGCTTGAGGCTCCAAAGGTTCTCAACAGGGTTGAGGTCAGAGGAGGAGGGGGTCCACATCATGGGCCAGATCTTGTTGTTCATAGCGCAGGCTGTATAGAGCAGACGAGTACGCAGACGGGTGGCGCTCCTTGCAATCTTCAGTGTCATACCTGGCGCAAAAAGTGGGCAGGACAGGAGGGGGGACAGACTCGCATTGCGATGTTGTGGTGCCGCCCCATCCCCATGCTTTCCCCAGACCTGCGGAAGGCGGTGGGTAGCGGGGGGTTGTCCTGTAAACGCGTAACATGCGTGATGCAACGCGTAATATTTAGTAAAGATTAAAGAAATAAAACTGTTCCTCCGCTGCTGCAGCCACTCGCTGCAGATCCAAGATGAGCGGGCGGGACAGAGAGGCAGCAGCCTCGCGTTGGACACCGTTCAAATGCGCAAAGTTACGAAATGTACAGGATTTAATTGATCAGAAACTGTCATATCGGCTGCGGAGGAGTTGCAGAGTTATGCAGTAGTTGCAAGAAAACTGTAGCGTATTGGAACATTTGCGCTACAGCTGCAGGATTCTTGGAGCGGCTGAATTGGAAAAGAAAAAAAAAGTTGCTATGGGCCCTGAGCTGTGGCTACACAAGGAGCATCATCAGGAGGTAAAGATTGACACACGATGGAAATGTCACCTTAAAACTCAGATCAGACGTGGTGTTGTGGCACTTGAAGGCATGTGTGGTTTATTCATGGAAAACTGTTGTTATGGTGTTGCGTTGTGGTGTTGATCTACTGTAGAAAGTAAGGAGTGTGTATCCTACGCTGAACAGACTTTTCAAGGCAATTTCGCTTTTGTTTTCAATTTGACATCGATTCTAAGGAAGAAGACAAGGCAATGGGATGAAAAGAGGAACATAATGTGAAGGTTGCCATAGAAGAGTAGTGCTGCTTGTAATGAACCACGCCTCAGTCGGCCTCTTTTTCTTAAATAACGCCCTCTCCCTAGCAGCGCAGCCTTTAGCGCAAAACCTGCGCCACATGCAAGATTGCGCGTGTACCACGTTGCGTTTAGAGTTGCGCACGGACTGCACCAGTCACAAGATCTGGCCCCATGAGTTTCTCTCCTTTTATGCCCATAGCAGCCAGTGATGCAGAGGTATTATTTACAGTATGACATGGTGCGTTGTCATGATGAAGATGTTCTTGTTCGGGAAAGCACGGTTCTTCTTTTTGTACCATAGAAGAAAGTGGTCAGTCAAAAACTCCACATATTTTTCAGAGGTCATTTTCACACCTTTTGGGAGCCTAAAAGGGCCTAAAGGGGCCGACCATGATGACTCCGCCCCCTCCTTACGGACGTCACAGCCTTGTTGGGACATTATGGCCATTCACCAACCATCCATTATTCAATCCATCTGACCATCCAGGGTCACACGGCCTCATCAGTGAACAAGACTGTTTGAAAATGAGTCCTCGTGTATTTCTGAGCCACTGCAGCTGTTTCTGTTTATCAACATTCGATTAACAGTTTAGGGGAGGCCCGGATAGAAGGTTTATGCACAACTGCAGCCTCTGGAGGGTCCTACACCTTGATGTTCGGGAGATTCCAGAGGCTCCAGCAGCTTCAAATACCTGTTTGCTGCTTTGTAGCAGCTGTTCTATTAATCTGATGTATTTGTCTGTCAGAAACTGTCCTCATTTGCATTTATCTGCACAAACCCGTGTATGCTCTGAATCAGTCACAATTATGATGATTAAGCTTAATCTTTCATGAAATATCGAAGGTTTTCATACCTAGACCAAGACATTCAACTATTTTACGCTTTTCATCAGCAGAGAGATCCTTTTTTCTTTCCCATATTGCTTGAAAATGATGGTCTGCTTAATAATGTGGAACGTCCTTTTTCAGTAGTTTTTCCTTTTACTGGCCTTAACCTGAAAACTACTCATCCCAGTCTGAGATTGATGTCAGTGATTCAAAGAGCCCTGAGACACAATAGCATCCATGAGTTTCAGTGAAAAACTTTTTTTTTCTACCGTTTTGATACTGAAATACAATTCGCATAATAATTTGGAAGACAGTGTATGTACATCTACTTTGATTTAAATAAAAATCAAAGCAGTTCTTACTTTCGGAAGAGAGTTTCTTGCTCCTTGCTGATTCCCCCTCTCGGTTTAGCACTGGAGTGGCTGATCCGGGTGTTACAGTCCAGTGATTGAGGTTTGTAGCAGAACCACTGCTCCCCAGTGTTGAGGTCTGTGAAGTTGCACAGAGGTCCGCTGTCTGGATCCAGACACACGTTACAAATGGTTTTCATTTTGACTGATCCGGATCTGAATTCACTGGTGAAATAAATCCTGCTGGGCTGCTCTGCTGTCAGACGCTTTAAAACTGTGATGGACTCACTCGTGTGCACCAGCGTCACCTGCAAAGGCAAAGCACAGTCAAGTGTTTCTTTGTTTATTGAATTTAATCGTTTTAGTTTTTAATGTCCACTGAATATTGGGACCTCTTAAGCTGAATACTGACACTGACATTTCGGGCATCCACACCTGTCAAGACGGTTGCAGACGTAATGAAATATATAGTGTAGAATCTTGCACCACAGGCTAATTGACAGATAAGATCTTATAAGATAAGATTCAAAATGAAGGAGCGGAGCCCCTCTCCCCTCCATTAAAGAAGTGTAAGGCAAGGCAAGTCTCACCGTCTCACCCGCAGAGCCGTCAGAATCACTAGGGACCCTATCACACTGTCTCTCAGGGGGAGACTGTGAAATCCACGGGCCAGGTCCAGTCGACAGAACAGTTTTATCCACCAGGCCATCAGAAAGCTGAACTCCCTCCCTTCCCTGCCCTCTTTATGCTTCCACCTCACACTCCCCACCCCCGCAGTACAACAAGCACGAGAGAATGAACTATTTCGATTCATTGTGAAATTAATTAAAGTGATAGTCTGGAAGTCTACATGTATTACAAATTTCACTAATCTATTTGACAAATTTCACTTATATAACTATATATATATATATATATACACTGCTCACAAAAACTTCATAGTATAGGGCAATGTGTTGAGAACAAAATAACATAAGAATGATGAATGGAAATCAAATTCTCAGCCCCTGGAGGTCTGGATCCAAAATTATAGTCAAAATCAAAGTGGCAAATCAGGTCACTGGTTGATCCTAATTCTGTAGAAATTCCTCAAAACGAGTCTGTATCATCCTCAGTAGTGTGTGTGGCCTCCACGTGCCTGAATGCACTCCCTACAACGCCTGGGCATGCTCCTGATGAGACCACGGATGTCCTCCTGAGGGATCTCCTCCCAGACCAGGATTAGAGCATCAGTCAGCTCCTGGACAGTCTGTGGTGCGACGTGGCGTTGATGGATGGACCGAGACATGATGTCCCAGATGTGCTCTATTGGATTTAAGTCTGGGGAACGGGCAGGCCAGTCCAGAACATCAATACCTTCATCATGCAGGAACTGCTGACACACTCTTGCCACATGTGGCCTGGCATTATCAGGCATCAGAAGGAACCCAGGGCCCACAGCACCAGCATATGGTCTTACAATAGGTCTGAGGATCTCATCCCGGTCCCCAATGCCAGTCAGGGAACCTCTGGCTCGCACATGGAGGGCTGTGCGGCCCTCCAATGAAATGACCATGATGACCATCACTGACCCACCTCCAAACCGGTCATGCTGGATGATGTTGCAGCAGCAGAACGTTCTCCAGGGCGTCTCCAGACTCTGTCACGTCTGTCACATGTGCTCAGGGTGAACCTGCTCTCATCCGTGAAGAGCACAGGGCACCATTGGCCAATCTGCCAATCGCTGTGTTCTCGGGCAAATGCCAATCGGGCTGCACGGTGTTGGGCAGTAAGCACCGGCCCAACTTGTGGACGTCAGGCCCTCATACCACCCTCATGGAGTCGGTTTCTGACCGTTTGAGGACCAACATGCACATTTGTGGCCCTCTGGAGGTCATTTTGTAGGGCTCGAGCAGTGCTTCTCCTGTTTCTCCGTGCACAAATGAGCAGATAGCGGTCCTGCTGCTGGGTTGTTGACCTCAGTCGCCCCCCCCCCAGGTCTCCTGGTGTACTGGCCTGTCTCCAGGTATCTCCTCCATGCTCTGGACACTGCGCTGGGAGACACAGCAAACCTTCTTGCCACAGCACGAATGGACGTGCCATTTTGGATGAGCATCACTCCCTGAGCAACTTCTGTGGGTTGTAGATGCTCCTCA
>NC_136872.1:18208408-18350908 GCF_951799975.1 Gobius niger | reverse complement strand
GAATTTGATTTGATAATGAATTATTGATATGCAACATTGTGTTTGCACGAAAAGATAAGACTCTGTGGCTATTTTTCTCTGATATTGGCAGATACTCAAACCCCCAGTCTCAGGATCGGAGGCAAAAATGCTGAATCAGTGCATTTGTTCTGATCCAGTTCAACTCACAATAAAGTATAACCTTAATCTTATGCCTAAATATAAACAGACAAAACACATATTAATGTCTCAACAGAAAGAAAGTTTATTTAACCACAGAAGAACGTCCAGTCCTTGTTGGAGCAGTTTTCGTTGTCCAGCTCCAGTTGGAGAGGGATTCTCCGCAGACAGGCCCATCTGAAGCTGAAACAGAGGAGGGGACACCATGTGATCAGTGATGAACAGATACAGATCATTAAAAGACAGAGCAGTAAGAACAGCACTGCAGTGGATTCTGTATTTTAACCCTGTTTTCATGTCGTTACATCACACATGTTAAGACGTCACACGCCTCTGATCCACAAGGCTTCGTCAGCAACACTGCCTTTACAAACCCTGTAAGAAAAAAACACAGGTTATATAAACAAAATAGGGGGGAAAGTGCAAATAATAAATGTACAGATGATAAATATCATTTAGCAGTGAATTACAGCACATTAGCATGACGATAGGACGTCAGTGTAGGCTCTCAGTCGTACAGGAGTCGTCCGTCTTCAATGCAGGTTCTTGAGTCGTCTTCTGAACTGTGTAGTTGAAGTGTAGAACGTTTCACCTCTGATCCAAAAGGCTTCGTCAGCGTCACTAAAGTCTCAGCTCAGCCGGCAGACTAGATACAGACCACAGGGAGACGTTCAGCTTGGCTAAGCTCCGCCCCTCTCGTAATGCCCACTCTCCCCTGTAGGTCAACACCTTTGCAGCTATAAGCCTTAATCTGAACAACCCGTCACTCAGCTGATCGCTGCTCGGGCCGTTCAGACTGAAACCCAGGTGAAACCCAAGACTCGTAGCTACACAGATGTTTACCTCCAGGTGAGAGCAGACAGTAAGAGAGGCGGGACTGAGCCAAGCTAAACCCCTCCCTCTGGTCTGTATCTAGTCTGCGAGCTGAGCTGAGACTTTAGTGTCGCTGACGAAGCCTTTTGGATCAGAGGGGAAACAATCTACACTTCAACTACACAGTTCAGAAGACAACTCAAAAACCTTCACTGAAGATCGACAACTCCTGTACGACTGAGAGCCTGCACGGACGTCTTATTGCCATGCTGTTAATGTGCTGTGTTAATAGCACATAAATATCATCTGGACATTTATTTGCACTTTTGACTAATTGGGACATTTTTAGGGGGGAAAAATATGTAAAAACAACAACAAAACAAATCTGATTAATAATGGCTGATAAAGGCTTAATAGTTCGATCCATATTTCAATTTGCAGACTTCACAGGACGTTCTCCGACACTTCCTCTCTGCTCCTTGACTTATGGGCCGTAGTTTTGGACGCTTTTGCATCTTCTTCTCTTGTTTAACGGCCTTAACGTTGGACGCTAGATTTGCTGCGATCGTTTTTGGTTCTTTTTTCTCGCAGCGATGACACGAGATCTCAGCCCGAGCTTCTTCAAGTTGTTTCTGGATCGTCTCATTGTCCTTTTTCAACCTGTCGGCGTCTCCCTCGGCGTTCTGTCTGTCCTCCAGAGCCTTTAAGATGTCCTCAAAGTCTCTCTGCAGGTCAGCCTTGCTCTCTGTGAGACACGTTATAATGTCTCGCTGGGCTGAGATGGTCGAGCGATGCGCTGTCTCTCTTTCAGAGAAATCGCACATCTTCTGTAGGACTCGACGCTCGCGCTCCAAGCTGGACACTTTATCTTGAAGCGCGGCCTTGTCCAATTCCAGCTCTTTAACCTCTTCAGCATAATCTTCAATTCTTGCTTCTTGGCCGGCGATTTTCTCATCTTGTTCAAACTGAACAGTCGTGACCTCGTCATCAAACGTAGCCATGCTTTCCTTCAGATTGTTATATGCCGTCTGCAGTTGAAGGATCTTTGCTGTGTTCGTCTCCTGATCGGCCTTAGCGCGAGCCTCATGCTCGGCTTGTAGGGATTCGAGCCTGGTAACTTCTTTGGCGTAGTCCTGAATTATTAACTGTTGAGCGGCGAGTTTGTCGTCCTGCTCTGCCTGAACATTCATCATCTCGTCCTCAAAGGTTTCCATGTCTTCCTGCAGGTTGTCAAATGCTTTCTTCAATTGCAAGATCTTAGCAGCATTCTTCTCCTGTTCGACCTTCACACAAGCTTCGTTTTGCTTAGTTTGACTGTCAAATTCATTCTTCATCTCCTCAACAATCTGCTTATGTTGAGAGAGAAGCTTTTCCGCCTCATTGACTTTGTGAGCCTCACAAAGGTGAAGCTCTCGTTTCAGAAAAACGACTTCGGCGTCCAGAGCAGCATTGGCCACGCTGAGGTCTTGGTTTGTAGATTTCAACGTTGAGATTTCTTTTTCTGTGGCCTCTTTCTGAACACGCAGTTTGGCTTCAAGGTCCGTGATGGTTTTCTTGTGCATCTGCAGTTCCTTGAGGTTGACATGATAGTTCCTGCAGTGCTCCCGTGTGGCCAGGAGATCTGCTGTGAGACGAGAAATCTCTGTCTCATATTGACACCTTTCCTCATCTAGATCTTCACTTACAATGTGAATAACCTTTTTCTGATTGTCAAACGCCATGTGGACGTCCACTAACTCTCCTACCAGAGCCCCGTTCTCCCCACGGAGGGTCTGAATGTCCTTTTTCAAAGTCTTGCCTGGCTGAAGGCGCTGGAGACCTTTTTTGATCCTGCGTGTGGCTTTCCCAGCGTATTTCTTAAGTCTTTGGGCCAATTTGGGGTGAGGCCTTGCATTATCCTGTTCTGCGTCCGTCAAATCCCAAAAGGCACTGTTCCCGCACTCCTCCAGGGAGGGGAACAGCTCTGAATACTCCCAGAAATCCATATCTGACTCATGTGATGAGCCAGATGTTTGGACTCGGGACATTTCCAGATCTGTGTCTTCAAACAGTGTAACTCTGCTTTGGTTCTGCATTTTCTTAGAAAATGAGAGATTAAACAGGGTTTTCGTAAAGAAATACCTACGTTTAAGTCAAATGCTGTGTCTGCTGATCACGATATGTGCGTTCGTCGGTCAGGGGTGAACTCGAATGAAGTGAACAGTGAAACTGCTAATACAAGCAAGGTCACGTTTACGATGACGTCACTGCTGTCGTTATGGAGATGAGCCCATTTTAGAATTCAGATTCGAGAACAGGACGATGTCATGTTCTCAGGTGGGAGGGGCTTATCGTTGCCAAAGCAATAAGAAATTCAGTGGTGAAAAGTCATGTGAATGAAACCCACCCACAGACACAGACGGAAATGCCCATATATGGTCATGTCCGAAGCAGCCAGATGGGGAAAAGAGAAAAAAAATCCAATTTCTCCACCATTACTTTAACAAAGGCTGAATTATGAACATTTTTTTCTACTAAATAAAGATACAGAGACATGGACAGGATTAAAGTGGTTCAACAGCCCATAAACTCTTACAAAATGGACAATGCTAACCAGGAAGCTACGCTACGTTCATGCTAAGGCTAGCAACGAATGCTGTTTTTTGCTTCATGAAAAAACATCCACATGGACCCAATTTTGACTTGACTTTATTGCTGTGTGATAATATGTTCATAATCCACCAGAAAACCCATCCACACCCCCTTTTTGACACGTCTATCTGTGGGAGGGGGCTGTTGTCGCCATAGCAATAAAGAATTCACAAATAAAAAGTCATTTTAGTAAAAAAGTAAGTGCTTTATTGTTATTGTACATGCGACGAAATAGTGTTCAGGTGTCAGTCCTGAGCTTCTGCCACTGTGTGTCAACCTGAGAGGTCGGGGAAACTGTAGCGCTCGGAAGAACCCTGGCTGACGGCCCTCCCAGAGCGTGGTGTCCTGCACTGGTCAGCTCTTCCACCTCCTCCTCCTCCTGTAGCTCCCTCCATCTCCTCGTTGAACTGTATAAATCCTTCTTTGAATCTGTGATTAATTTTTGCTGGCTCTGTTACTAAGCTACTTTCATTAGTGTGTATTGCTGGAATGAGAGTAGAGAAGTAGAGAGTAGAGAAGTGAATTGTTTTTGTTTAATATAGTTTCTTAATAATTTCCCTGACCCCTCATAGCACTGGGGCGCTGTTGGAATGTTTGCTTCTTTATAAAACTATATTTCAGACTTTTTTCTATTTTCTGTTCCCTTTTTTTCAAATAGAATTTAAGTGCTCAAGTGCAGACTTAAAGAACTAGTAACTTGTCTTTGTGCTTGTATTGAAGTTACAAATTTAGCGACATAGAGTGAGTGTTCTGGCTTGTCATTGAGTTATGAGTTAAAATTTGTAAACCACGACCCACCATCGGCTAATCAAAACTTCATGTAAAAAATCGTATGAAATAAAAAGTAGAGTTTAACATTCACACATGCTTTTCAGGACATACATAGGTCAGAACCACGTCAATCATTTGTTTGATTATTTGCGGTGGTGGGTGCAGGTCATGGGGAAGGTAGTGGGCCTGTACCATGTCCCACACGTCCAACAGAAGAACATCCATATCTTCAAACACGGCCCGGAGCACCTTGTCCAGCTGCAGGGCGTACCAGTCACTGGCGGTCCAACTCTGAAACAGGTCCAAAGACTTCATGTTTGCAGAGCGGATGATGACTTTAGTCTCTGGGGCTCTGCTCAGCAAACGTTGCACTGCTCTACGAACGGTCATGAGCCGCTGATAGTAGACCTCTATGGGGTAGGAGGTGAAGTGAGCCCAGATGCCGATCACTACCACAGTCTGCGGTCCACCTGCCAGTCCGTCCAGTTCATTAGCCACGTAACGCAGCTGAGACACGAGGACGAAGCCGAAGCGAAGGG
Source organism: Gobius niger (assembly GCF_951799975.1). Classification (NCBI taxonomy): domain Eukaryota; kingdom Metazoa; phylum Chordata; class Actinopteri; order Gobiiformes; family Gobiidae; genus Gobius; species Gobius niger. The sequence continues at coordinate 18,345,995 of NC_136872.1, read as the reverse complement.
GAGTGCTATGGCAGTGATAAGACACCATAATGTCATTAGTGTGGTCCACAGCTAAGAACGGGCCAGTCTGAGAAGAGCTGTACGTGTCAAACCTCTGCAGATCTGAAAGAAAAAGGGCAACGATTCATTAGAGTGACAGAATTTTCCTTTGACGACAGGGGCATAGTCGGACATATAAAATGTGATAATAGGATCTGTGTGGATACTGACCCTGAGGTTCTGAGGCCAAAGCCCCCCATAATACAGCTCGGAGATCATTAAAGTACTTTTATTGACCTGTATTCTGTTTGATCAGCCTATACCTTCGTATTTTAATGTAAAATAGTGTTTGTTTTACTTGGGACAGTCTTTGTGATGAGTTCGTAGAGCTGTCTGATGGTGGAGTCTCCTAACAGATGCAGTCGTTTCCCCTTGAGGCAGGCAGTAATGACTGAGGCGTTGTTAAAATGACGAACATCAGGGCCTCGCAGTCTTCTCCATTGGTCACTGTAATAATATCCTGAAGGACCAGAAGTCACGTTCTTTGCTGTGGGGATCCCTGAAAAGGGGACAGTGAAAGTAAAAAGAATCAATTGAATTTGTATTAATACTGTGTGTTAAAAACTGAATTACTCCTGAAGCACCCTGAAAGAATACATCCATAAAAGATCCTCCAGGATGGTCTTGATGCCTCAGAAATGAATAATTTTCAGCCTACTGTAAATCAAATCTGCCATTTATTGGAACAATCTTGGAGAAAGTGGTCAACAGTCAGCTTACTGACTTTCTTCTTGCAAATCATGTTTTCGACGTGTTCCAGTCGGGCTTTAGACTCTGTCACAGCCCTGAGACAGCCTTGATCAAGGTGACTAATGACATCAGGGTAAATACAGACGCAGGCAAGGTCACAGTTCTAGTTCTGCTGGACCTTAGCGCTGCGTTTGACACATTGGACCCTGGGCTCTTACTCGAGAGGTTAAATACCTGGGTGGGAATCTCTGGAAAAGCTGGTTCAGTTCCTAACTCGAGGAACGAACTGGAAGGGAAACTGTGTCTCAGACCAAATAGCATTGACCTGTGGGGTTCCCCAGGGGGTGATTCTAGGGCCCTTCTTGTTCAATCTGTACATGCTTCCATTGGGTCAATTAAAATCCAGTAACAATGTGTCCTATCACAATTACGCAGACGATACTCAGATCTATGTTTCACTGACAGCGGGTGAACGTGGGCCTGTAGATTTTTTTATTTATTGGTTTATTTGGTTGGGACAGTGCATGTTAATGAACATACATTGGTCTCATGAATGAGAGTGTGTCCCCCATGTGCTCTCTCAAACACCCTCTCATTCATCCTGGCCTATTGTACATGTTTTAGTGGTAGGGGAAACTGGAGTACCCGGAGGAAACCTACGCAGACACGGAGAGAACATGCAAACTCCACACAGAAAGGCCCGGGACCTTCGAGCTGTGAAGCACGAGCACTAACTGCTGCGCCACCGTGCCGCCCCCAGATACACTGTGTGTCAAACAGATTAAAACAACCTCCAGTTGAATACAGACAAAACTGAGATCATTGTCTTTGGCCCACAAAAACACAGAGAGCTTGTCATTGGTCATGAAGCTCTTTCACTTTTCACTACTGAAAGTTAGAAATATAGGATTAACAGTCATCTTAAGTCCATATTACCACCTAAAAAACATTGCTAAAATAAAAAGCATAGTGTCTGAACTGGACTAGGAGAAACTGATCCATGCGTTTGCCTCCAGTCGGTTAGACTATTGTAACGGCCTGTTCACTGGTCTCTCTAAATGAGCTGCAGTATATTCAAAATGCTGCTGCTCAAGTCCTGACCTGAACCAGGCAACATGACCACATTAGTCCAGTGCTCTGGTCTCTGCACTGGCTTCCTGTTGCTCAGAGAATAGACTTTAAAACAGCTCTGCTTGTGCACAAGTCTCTTCATGGTCGGGCACCAAAGTACATCTCTATTATGTTAAGGCCATATGAACCATCTCGTGCCCTGAGATCCTCAGGGAGGGGTCTCCTGGGGGTTCCCAGAGTCAGGACTAAACACGGTGAGGCTGCATTTCAGTTTCATGCAGCAAAAGTGTGGAACAGCGTCAGTGAGGACGTGAGACAGGCCTCAACTCTGACTATGTTTAAGTCCAGGCTGAAAGCCTATTTACTGCTGCCTTTTGGCAAATGACTCTATTTTAACTCATTTTAAATTTTCATATATAAGGATTTTAGAGGCAGTTGTGGTGAATCTGGGCTCATTCTACACATTAGGACATTGCTGGAACATGTAGGGGGAGGGAATTTTTTAAACTCTGTATAGTCCCTTTAAATGACACTAACCTGCATTAGGTAAAATCAAGATATTCTCCGTCCTCAAGGCTTTAATAGGAGCTTTCAGGTTGACGCCTCTAATAACAACAAACACAAACAACATGTTTTTTTAAACATTGGATTTGTGCTCATATGAACCGATGCAAGTAATTTAATTGGTGTTTGACAAAACTCATTATACCCTTTTCATTCAGCTATGGATAATTAAAAAACAAAATGTGATTCTCAAACTAAGTACATTCACTTTTATTTAACTCAAAGCAGTTCTTACTTTCGGAAGAGAGTTTCTTGCTCCTTGCTGATTCCCCCTCTCGTTTTAGCACTGGAGTGGCTGATCCGGGTGTTACAGTCCAGTGATTGAGGTTTGTAGCAGAACCACTGCTCCCCAGTGTTGAGGTCTGTGAAGTTGCACAGAGGTCCGCTGTCTGGATCCAGACACACGTTACAAATGGTTTTCATTTTGACTGATCCGGATCTGAATTCACTGGTGAAATAAATCCTGCCGGGCTGCTCTGCTGTCAGACGCTTTAAAACTGTGATGGACTCACTCGTGTGCACCAACGTCACCTGCAAAGGCAAAGCACAGAGTAGCTGTCACAGTCAAGTGTTTCTTTGTTTAATTTGTTTAATTAATAAACACAGGGACTATAGAGGGCATCCTGACCAGCTCCATCACTGTGTGGTTATTCTACAGAGAGACTATAGAGAGCATCCTGACCAGCTCCATCACTGTGTGGTTCTTCTACAGAGAGACTATAGAGAGCGTCCTGACCAGCTCCATCACTGTGTGGTTCTTCTACAGAGAGACTATAGAGAGCGTCCTGACCAGCTCCATCACTGTGTGGTTCTTCTACAGAGAGACTATAGAGAGCATCCTGACCAGCTCCATCACTGTGTGGTTCTTCTACAGAGAGACTATAGAGAGCATCCTGACCAGCTCCATCACTGTGTGGTTCTTCTACAGAGGGACTACAGAGAGCATCGAGACCAGCTCCATCACTGTGTGGAGCCTGCAGCAAATCGTGAGAGCAGCGGAGAAGATCGGCGAAGCCCCTCTCCCCTCCATTAAGGACATGTACTCCACCCGTCTCACCCGCAAAGGTGACCTTATGCACCCATCACACAGTGTCTTCAAGGTGCGTTCAGTGAGGAGACTGCGAAATCCACGGGCCAGGTCCAGTCGACTGAGGAACGGTTTTATCCACCAGGCCATCAGGAAGCTGAGCTCACTCCTTGTGTTTCCACCCACCGCCCCACATCAAGGGTTTGAGAGAAACTTAAATGCAAAACATTTTTGGCCTTGGCCTCTAAGGACAAAATCCTGGTTGGAATCGGGGCAACAGCACAATCCCACAGTCATAATTGGAATTAATCCTCACCTCCACGTTTGCCGTCCCGTTCCACAGCAAAGGAAACACCGCGGTGAACGTCCCATTGAGGTGGTCTTGCACCTGTCCCACCACAGCTGCCCCGAGCGTCCGGTTGTGGAGTCTGGAGAAGATGAAGTCCCCTCCGCCCTTTTTTGGGTTCCCATTGAAATCCCTCAGCTGGACCATCACTGTCAGCTCGTCCCCCACTCTCCATCCCCCGCTGCGAGGCACGATGCTGAACGAACTTTTGGCAGCGCTCGTCGTCACGTTCAGTGAAAATGGTTTAGGTAGAGCTGGAGTTTCAGGCCAAGTCATAGAGTCCAAAAGTCTACGTCCCTCTTCTGCGTTGTCGGGAGAGAGGTATGTGTAACTGCAGCGCTGGACAGCAGGTTTAGACGGCGTGGTGGATGTGGGGGAGTGTGTAGAGGTCTCTGGTGGTGGTGGTGAAGTCTTAATCTCAACATCTGGTCTTGTGAAGCCAGAGTAGATTGTTGTTTGAAACCACTGGTTCAATATGAAGTTAGTGACCTGAGACAAAACACACGTAATACATACGTTTCCAATGACATCACGCATAGCGGTAGTTCCGGCGGCCATTTTGAATACTGAAGTAGCATTATGCAGTACTACAACATGCAACAATATCTCTACTCAGGATGAAAATGAAAGACAGCTGATGGACAGTGGCATTTTTATTTACTTGTAATCATTTCTCAAGAAGACAACAGTTAAAACACGGCCCCAGAGATGCACGTTTATGTGATATAACCAGCAAATGTGGCACAGACGTAGCAGCTCTGTCTGTGGAGCTACAGCAGGATTTACCAAGGATCTGCTTCACTCTGAAGACTAAATGAACACATCAAAGACGAAAACAGAAAACCTTTCTCTGTGATTTTTACAGTTTGTCATGTCAACAGTCAGTCTGAGTCAGTGTTTAAGCTGCTCAAGACGTTAGCATGCTACCGGCTAGCAACTGTCAACCATTGGCTTCATCACGATAAAGACGTGTGGCTCACATCTATGAAATACTACAGTAACAGCTCAGCTCTGACCAAAGTCATGTTGGTGCCAAGGTTTGGAGTGTGGTTCAGGGCTTTCTCTTGGAGAGGTCAGAGCTGAGCTGTTGAAGCTAAATGCTAACCGGTAGCATGCTAACATCTGCAACACTGACTCACTGGTTTCATCACATAAGCGTGCGTTTTACATGCTTGAGCAATGATTACAAGTATATAAAAATGTCAGTGTCAATCAGTTGTCTTTCTTTTATATCCTGAGTAGAGATATTGTTACATGTTGGTGTACTGTATAACTCTATTTCGGTATTCAAAATGGCCACCATAACAGCAAAAGTCACATGACTGAAAGTCATGTATGCTTCGGGTGAACGTTGAGGATATTTTACAGCTTATTTCATAGGGTCTGCTCCTGTTACTGTCTGTCTAAGGCAGTAACCTAACCCCACATTTACACACTGAATGCATGGCTCTTGTCACATACATACACATATAGAATACATACTCTGGTGCTGATTCCACAGAGCCCCCAGTAATATCACTCTTTGTAATGTTCTTATTAATTAACATAAATTTACACAACACTTTGTAAATAGTGATTATAGGCTAAATACTTACAATAAAAGAAATACACATGAAGTTAAATTAAACTGAACTTATTTTGATCTGAATGATGTGTGGTAGCCACTGGAGCCCCTCTGAGGCCTATGATATACTCTGGTCTCTTCTTGAACCCACAACTTTGATTTCTTCAGCTCAGCCTCCACTTTCCTCTGATAAACTGTCTGTGTAAATCTTTGCTCTCCACTTTGCCTTATTAGACATGTGTTTTCATTACCTTTGTCTTACTGTGAAGAAAGAAGAGAGTAGTTGCGAGCAGGAGAAGGAAGACAATTTTCTTCATGTTTAAATCTGGCCGCTTCATGTTGGTGCCTGACACAAAACAGAGAATGAAAGACATTTTTATATAATTTATACATTTAACTGTGGTTAATCACAGTCAACTTGTGATTTAACCAGGAAAAGTTTTAAATATCATGATTTAGAAACTGCATTCTGTATATACTTGCTTTGTCTTTATGTAATATTATAATTGGCTTGATGATCTGAAAAGATTGTTGTTGCACATTAAAGTCGTAGGAATGTGTGCTCGAGTCCATGAGCAGTTGTTAGTTGATTGTTGTTCAAATGAGTAAGGTCGCAGTCAAATACATTCAAATACATACACCACTCTCAGAGCGACAGACTGGGCTATTTGTCTTTTATTTTATTTTATTTCACTGCTCATCTACAGAAAATCCCACAAGAGTCAGAGAGTGGTGGGACAGGTGCAAGAGTCAGTGTTGCTCGTGAAAAAGGACGTTTTTGAAAAGTCTTCCTGCAGCTTGTTCCTGCTTCATATCCAGCATTTCTCTCAATGGGTAATTTCATCTGTCATTCACACCCACCGCAAACTCGCTGAGATCACGCACACTCCCAGACTACACGAAAAAGCATGTAGTTTGGCAGGCCAGACAACCTTATGCATTTAACATTACTATATGCATGACAGGAGGAGAGGTCAATCTCCCAAAGAAAAAAGAAAAAGCTCCTTCATTGAGATAGCTTTGTAAAATTATAAGCACATTTATTTTTGTGTGACAATGCTATAGTTTTTTTTTTTTTACTAAAATTGCCACAACATAAACAAATTTGAACTTTGAAACAAATCCTTCATATTTCACAGACCCGATAAGAAGAATAAGAAATGTATCATTTTGCATTAAAATTAATTAGCCTATTTTCATTTTTTTGAGTGTTTTTGGAACATAAACTACACTAACTTTTGATCAGAAAGTTGGCCATTAAAGGGTTAAAATATTTTAAAAGTATTTTTTTAATGTATGATAAGATGACCTTCAAAATAAAATAAAAAGTAAAAAAAAAAACCATTAATAACATTCTTAAAGCTGTTGTAACGCTTCTCTCTTTCCCCTCCTTTCAGATCTGATATAAAATCACTTCAAAGTACAATTTAACTAAACAGAAACTCAAGCGGAAATACCTTTTCAAAATTCGTAGCTGGGTCCGTCTGCAGTGCCCGAGCGCGAGAGAGAAGTGAAAGAGCCGCGCTGTGCCGAGAGAGAGAGGAGAGATTACCCTCTATCAACACATGTGATCATAACTGCGGTTCTCTAGTTCTACCACATGGGCGCACTATAGAGGCTACAACGTTTTGGGACAAATCACTTGCCAAAAAATGAATGATGAATCTAATTGCAGTCAGTTTTTTGAGATGTAAAGTACAATATGGTGGGAACCCTTTTTATCTTGTCGCGTGACACACTTCAGTTCACCAAATCAAATCATAGATCATTAATACAGAGCCTGACAAAAGTAAAATTATTTTCTATCAGCAAATTAATTATGGCCCTGACTATACATACAGCCAGGTCCATAAATATTGAGACATCGACTCATTTATGTTTTTGGCCCTGTAAACCACCACAACGGATTTGTCTAAATATGTGTAAAAATATTTAGTTAAAGAGGGGGTATTATGCTTTTTTCAATCACATAGCACCAGTCTATATCACACTACAATGATGACGAAACCTTCTGTTGGTCGATAAATGCAGTAAATTAGAATAACTGCCTTGTATAAAATTGCTCTCTCAAAATGGCTGTAGTGAATGTCTTGAAATAGGGCTCTGTCTCTTTAAGAACTTCTGAATCTTTCCGACACGCCCCCTCCACACGCTGTCTGTGGCATCAGTGGGGAGGGGTTCTGCTGAGGAGCAGTGGTTGGTTACTCGGCTGGTGACGAAAGCTCGGAGGCGTCTCCAGGAGGTGGGGGCGTTCCTAGGAGGACTCAGGCAAACCTATCCCTAAAATGGCTGACATCAGAGTTTTTACAGATTACTCAAAGACACGTGAATGTGCCAAGGCAACACTTCAGGCATGTTTTTAATGAGGGAATGACATAATAACATGATGTAAAGCTTGAAAAAGTCGATTTAGCATAACTGCAGACTTTCAGCTTTAATTTGAGGCTATTTACATCCAAATCAGATGAACGGTGCAGGAATTACAAGCGTTTTTATGTGAGCATCCCACTTTTTAAGGGACCATAAGTAATGAATTATGAATCAAACCTTTTTACTTTTAAAATTTGGTTGCAAATCCTTTGCAGTAACAGCATGAAGTCTAGAAGGCACAGACGTCACCAGACGCTGGGTTTCATGGTGATGCTCTCCCGGGCTTCTCATGCAAATGTCTTCAGCTCAGGACATGCAAAGTGACAAATGTCAACCCTTTATTTGCTAGAGTTTTGTATATGGCTTAAAGTCCTTTTTCACAATATTCTAATTATTTGAGATGTTTTATTTGGGGTTTTTACAAGCCTCGGAAGGAAAGCCTCGTAATAATAATAATAATAATAATAATAATAATAATAATAATAATAATAATAATAATAATAATAATAATAATAATAATGATAAGATTGTGAGGAAATTAAAACTGAGGGTGCAATTCAATATGAGGTGGTGTTGTTTGTATACTTTATTGTCCCGATAGGTGTTATGCACCCTTGATCCTCAGACTAATTAACAGAATCATTTCCCCCAAAATTGTTTGTGTCAGCTCCCAGTTTGATCCGCACTGGAACACCCGTGGCTATTTCTGTGATGTTGGCCTAACTTTATCTCTATAATTCGTTAAGCTCCTCTTCTCAGTCAGATACAGGGGCGGACTGGCCATATGTCCATTCTGGAAGAGCACAGAAGGGCCACTGGTCCCGCCTTAACCGAGCTTTACCCAAATCTAAAAGCTAAAAAGAAAAGCATCAAATTAGCGACAAAAAAGAGGATGAAAAGAAAAACAAAAATGTGGCGGAAAAGCAACACAAAAAGTGACGAAAAATGTGATGAAAGTCAACAAAAATGCGACGAAAACACAACAAAAAATGATTGAAAAAAAAACAACAAAAATATGACAAAAAATGTGGCTACGTGACGAAAAGTTTCCATCACTTTTGTAGGTCTTAGCTTTCAAATGAGCCGTTACATTGTTGCTCTCCAGTCGAGAAGCTTTTTAGATTTGGGTGAAGCCGAACTAGAGAAAATCCGCTCCGTTAAGAGCATATTTACGCTAATTTGGGCCAGGCTGGTCAGAGTCCAGGGCTGTTCTTCAGTCCCAGTCCGCCCCTGGTCAGATACCCTATATTCCTTATCATAAAGCCTATAGCTTTATATGGACAATTAGGACTCATCTAATGTAATAAAGATTATGAATGGAGGGGAAACACGCCCTCTGCTCGGATCAACAGCCACTAAAAGTCCAAACTGTTGTTAATTGTTCGATGCTCCATGGTTGAAGTGTGTGTGTGTGTGTTTTTTTAGGCCTTTGTCGCCCCCTACCGTTTCATTCGTGTTCAATTCTCTACGAGAGCTTGTATTCTTTCACCCCAAAAAAAGGACAGCAGCAAATGCTTCACTAAAAGTTTGTGTTTTTCTTGAACGAAACGGGAGCAATAGGCAACTACAAATAACGTTGGTCCAATCGCATTTCAAAACAGTCAATTTACATGGACAACCAGAAATGTAGCTTTATGTTGTTGTTGTTAAATTTACAACAATGTAATGTGAAAACAAAACGAAATGAATTGGTCACAGTTTCTGAACAACTCCAAGTGCGGATGCTCCAAACACAAGGAAAGACTACAAATCCCAAGCATTTCTGAGTGCGCGCAATGGCACCTACAGCGCGCAACAACTTTCCTTCATTTCTAATCCGACTGTCATTTACACAGAATAGAATGCCAGCTTTAGCACCATGTCTAAATGAAGTGATAAGCAAGCCCCTGTGTAAGCCATTTACTGGATAACAACACGTGAGTCGCTGTGTGTGTTTGTGCGCGCGCCTCTCCTCCGCGCGCTACGGTAGTGGTACTGATGCGGGATGAGTCAGGCTAAACGATGCTCCCGCTGCCATTTCATCAGCAGCAGCCAGAGCCCGCAAACACACGGCGTTTCTGGGGCACGAGTTCACGGGATTCCCCCTTTCGACAGCGACCTCTGCGCCCCTCCCAAAACACCCTCCCAGCGTCGCTTTGTATCGCGCGTCAACACGGGCTCGCTTGTTTTGCCGTCGGAAAGCGGAGATCGGCTCGCGCGCGGTGCACCTGCTTTTCGGACGACAGCGGCGACTCTACGTACAGAGGCCTAGAGCAGCCTGTTGTTTTTCCACTACGCGTCCACTCCCTCCTCTTTCTTTTTTTTTTTTTTTTAGGCTTTGGCACTGTTTGGAGAGGGGGGAGTCATTTCGCATCGATTATTACAGGAAGACTCGACGGTGCCGTGATGGAGCCCCTGTCCGCCGAGTGCTAAAGAAGACCACTGCGAGACCACGTAAGAACCTACTCCAGCCCCAGCCGTGTGTTATTACGCCTTTAGTCGCCTGATGTTAGCGTGCTAGATGCTGGATTACTGTTAAAGGGACAGGATTTGGGCTTCATGGTCAATGACGCTGGTCACTCCGAGGCTTTTTTACACCTCCTACTGTCCCCCACTCGTCAGCAGAATGAACTGAGGACATTTAAGATAGGTTACTTCATAGGCAGCCTGTTTACTGGTTCTTTATTTACTTGGAATCAATCACATGTTCAACCACGCACCTCAAAATATGTGCAGTTTTACTATGATGGTTCTATAGCCTATGCAAATGATATGTTAAAGGGGGGTTTTATGCTAAATCAACTTTTTCAAGCTTTACATCATGTTATTATGTCATTCCCTCATTTAAAACATGCCTGAAGTGTTGCCTTGGCACATTCACGTATTTTTGAGTAATCTGTAAAAACTCTGATGGCGGCCATTTTAGGGATAGGTTTGCCCGAGTCCTCCTAGGAACGCCCCCACCTCCTGGAGACGCCTCTGAGCTTTCGTCACCAGCCGAGTAACCAACCACTGCTCCTCAGCAGAACCCCCTCCCCACTGATGCCACAGACAGCGTGTGGAGGGGGCGTGTCGGAAAGGGTCAGAGGTTCTTAAAGAGACAGAGGCCTATTTCAAGACATTCACTACAGCCATTTTGAGAGAACAATTTTATACAAGGCAGTTATTCTAATTTACTGCATTTACAGACCAACAGAAGGTTTCGTCATCATTGTAGTGTGATATAGACTGGTGCTATGTGATTGAAAAAAGCATAATACCCCCCTCTTTAATAGCGTGATTCTGTGCGTAAAATGGCTACTGTTGACCCTTTAAATACTATTCGAATCAACAATTTCCTGCAGCTAAAGTGTGCAATCACAGCTCTCAAAGCATTTGCAAGTATTGCCCGTAAAAAGAACCCAATTGCTCCAGCCTTTTTCAGAATAGTTTTGCTTAAACGTGCCCCTTGGTGTCTAGTTTGAAGCCACACTTTTAGCTGGTCTCAAAATACATTCACTGTCCTGTTTTAATCTAATTTTCCTATTCTGAAATCAAATTGTAGCGCGTTCAGTTCCAAGTGGGCGCGAGAAGAAGCGTGTACATATTTGAATTAAGCTCAGTTCATCCCACACGCCCGCCAGGACATGATTCACACATAATAGTGACATTGTGTGCATTTAGCTATGCACCTGGACTATGCAATGTGGCCACTTGTGGGATGTGAAACCTGCTTAAGTTGTTTACAAGATTACAATAATAAGGAAGTTTTTGTCTGTCTAATGTGCAAATCTGGATTCTTGTCACGGAGGGCTGAGGCTGACACTCACGCTTGCACAGAGCGCTCGACGCAACCTGACTCCACAAAGACGAGAGAGGGAGCGAGAGGAGGGTGATGGGAAGTCTCTAGATCACAGAGTCACTTACTGTACATCTGACCATAGACTGTGGTCGTCCATACAGCGAAGAGAGGGCACCAAAACAGCCATATTTACCATCACTAAAACATTCACAGCTCAGTTCTCATAACAAATGAGAAAAGCGAGTAGCTGAGTAGTTTTTATTAAGCAAACAAGTTCCACAGTGGCAGTTTCTACGCCCACAGTAGGTTTAACTGCGAGGTGGGACATCACTGTAAAAACCTCGGATGAGAAAGGCATTAGGGCCGCAGCTGTGGAGAAACATCAATACACGGCATCAAGTGACGGAGAAACATAAGAGGATCACTCTGGCAAATCTACACAGACAAACAAAGGCCAGTTATGTCTCTATATATATCTCACATGAACAATATAGGCCTACAAAACGAGGGCTTGTTTCTGAAGATTAAATGTTCATAGTGGTTTAAGTAAAAACATTGAATGAGTTTGCCAGCCTGAGGTCTTAAATGTAAAAGTATAATGGCATGAAATGTTTCCATACTGCGACACCTGTTTTAAAAAGCAGGAATATATCTGGAAACTTAAGAGCATTTTGGTGTGTGGACAAAACCAGAGTAGCTAATGCTGCTTTTACTGTGATGGCCCGGAGCCTTAGCTTAGGTAAATATTAGCGAAGACCAGCGCCAGCACCATTAGCGTGTGTAAATGTACTACTTTCTGTCTTTTTTCCACGCTGCTGCTACTTCGCTCCTTCTCTCGACCCATAAATTGTCACCTTTGGACCGTTTTGCACGAGGTTTCGATAGCAGAAAACACTGGAAACTGCAGTTAGCTTATGTGTCGATCAGCTGTAAGGCCAACAAAGACAACACTTGGATTAAACAAATAGGTAAGAAGTTGCCATTGGTGATGTGAAGAAGGATTATGATGAATAACTTTGCTGAACCTGCTGTAACGATCCAATGGAAGGCTCTTATCTATTTGTTTATACTGTATGTGCATGGCAGGTTTTTTTCTCATTATGACTTTGCTTGATGAGATAATGTCTGTAGTACATATTAATCATAGTCTTACACCAGTGAAATGTCCATTTTTATGAAGAAAAAATGTAAAAAATAGCACGTTTTATGTACCAAAACATAAGTGACACAGGAAGAAGCTCCACAGTCCAAGGAACTTACAATTATATTGTTAGTGTTAGGTTAGGGTTGTAGGATTAGGGTTAGGTTATGGTTGGTAGGATTAGGGTTAGGTTATGGTCATTAGGATTAGGGTTAGGTTATGGTTGGTAGGATTAGGGTTAGGTTATGGTTGGTAGGATTAGGGTTGTGTTATGGTTGGTAGGATTAGGGTTAGGTTATGGTTGGTAGGATTAGGGTTAGGTTAGGGTCATTAGGATTAGGGTTGTGTTATGGTCGGTAGGATTAGGGTTGTGTTATGGTTGGTAGGATTAGGGTTAGGTTATGGTCATTAGGATTAGGGTTAGGTTATGGTTGGTAGGATTAGGGTTAGGTTAGGGTCGGTAGGATTAGTGTTAGGTTAGGGTTATTAGGATTAGGGTTAGGTTATGGTTATTAGGATTAGGGTTAGGTTATGGTTGGTAGGATTAGGGTTAGGTTATGGTCATTAGGATTAGGGTTAGGTTATGGTTGGTAGGATTAGGGTTAGGTTATGGTCATTAGGATTAGGGTTAGGTTAGGGTTATTAGGATTAGGGTTAGGCTATAGTCAGTAGGATTAGGGTTATGTTATGGTCAGTGGGATTAGGGCTAGGCTACATATTAGGGGGGTTAGGGTTGGTGTAAAGCCCAAAATGTGTAAAGCATTTTGGGCTTTACACATTGCTAAATCCCAAAATACATAACTGGACTTTTTCTGAGCAACTCTGTGCTCAGTGTGTTCAGCACAGTGCCACGATTTGCTAGCATGCCATGAAAGTGAAGTCGAATTTTCACAGTTTTATAAGGTGCCATTCCCATTACTGCCTGCAGAGGTTGCTCCAGACCAATGTGTTATTCGGACCAGCATGAATCATAATATGAGGATTTTTGCCAATTTATTTATTCGCAAAAATAAATAAATTACTTCCATTTAGGTAGACATTTGTAGTCACACATGTTTTCAAATGTACTGCTTTTGCGTCCCTTCTCTAGATCCCTGAACCACTGCATTTGGACACATCTGGACACTCGTTGGACATTGGACAGTAGACCGATATGGAGGCGATCTGGCTGTATCAGTTCCGCCTGATTGTGATCGGGGACTCGACCGTCGGGAAGTCGTGCCTGATTCGACGGTTCACGGAGGGACGGTTTGCCCAGGTGTCCGACCCCACGGTGGGTGTGGACTTCTTCTCGCGACTGGTGGAGATCGAGCCCGGGAAGAGGATCAAACTGCAGATCTGGGACACGGCGGGACAGGAGCGCTTCAGGTGTGAACGCACTTTGGTTTTGACAATTTCTTTTTGTTTTCCATTTCATTCTAAGGCTGTTTCACGCACCACACATATTTAAACTGAATGTGTTATTTAGCTCAGAGGCCATTTTGAAACGCGGCGGATTTACAGACTCCTCCTACCCTGCTGTGACGGAGCATGTTCCTCAAAAGGGCATAAGGGCGGGATCTTCACTGTAGACTCGGGCTTCACGGGGCACGTAGTTCAGTCTTAGCCACGCCCGCGCCATTAGCTCTAATGCTAACGGCCTGTCAATCAAAGTCCAGCCCTCATTAGTATTCGAGATTTGTAAAATGTTTCGTACGAAAACTCGCCTGGTCCCTTTAATTGTAACTAACCCAGCGCTGTCACAGAAGCGATATCTATCTTTAGAAAGTTTTTAAAAATTAGGCTCCATGCTTTACAGATGGTTGGAATGTGTCTAAAGTGCAATGCTTTCAGATGGAAAACTAGTTTGTTTTGCCGCCGACTATGGGGGTACTGCAGCAATAATAATTTTTGGAATATAACTGACCTTGCATCACACGTTCAAATCAACTATGAAAAGTTTTTGTGTTTCCATTACTGGTGCCAAATTATGGAATGATTTAAGCTCAGATCTAAAACTGTGCTCAAGCATGAATCAGTTTAAGAAGAAATATAAAGAAAACATTTTTTTGAAATATGAGACAACAGAACTTACAGATTATTAAGTGATTTGTCTCATGTGTGTGCCTTGTTACTATTTCTACCTAGCAATTTTCTTTTGAGTTTTGAGTAACTATGTAGGAACAGGAAAATGATGATGTTATCAATATGTTTTTGAACTAGGGGGTGGGGTTAAATAAGTTTAACTTCTCCTCACTCCTTTTTGGACATGTGCATTTGTATTTGGCTTTTCAAGGGAACTGACAAGTTTGCTTTGTCTTTTTTTGATTTGTAACAGCCTTTACGTTTAAATTTTGTAAAGGTGTTGTGTTGCTCACATGTTCAAAATAAAATAACGAACGATTTGAACATGAATGATCACATTTTGAGGAACTATTTTCTAGCAGATCACTCCGCCGCTGCGTAGCTTATACAAACACGAAGCAGATGCTGCTCAAATATAAGGTATTTTCAATGCAAAATGGTTAAAATTATTCTATGGACACAGACATTTATAACGTTAGTCTGGCGTTATAAGTGATTTGCCTCAGGTGCTCTGTGGAGTGTGGTAAGACTGTTTTTAATGCAGGCTAGCTGACATCGTATAAATACGCTAGCCTTGCATTAGCCTAGCGCCACAAAACTTTTCAAACATAAGAACTGCATGAATTACAAAAAAAATATTTCCAGGTACCAGCAACACTCTGGGTAACTAGGAAATGAGGCCCTTTGTCAAAAATCCTGAAATAACCCTTTAAGCTCGTACATGACGGCACTTCGGACCCGAATTAACACCTTTTTGAGAGACAGAGCAGGATTTTAGGCAATTGTGGTGAACAGGTCTGGGCTCATATACTTATTTTTTAATTTTGAAACTCCGTATAGTCCCTTTAAGCATAGATGAAATTATCCCTGTAACTGCGCTATCTTTCACAAAAGTTGTGCGTGTCTAAAAATGTTCACATCTTCCTCACAGCCTCAGATCACTGAAGCCTCACCTGTCAGACGGAGGTGTTGCTATGGAAACACTGTCCCTGCAGAGACCAAGGACTACAAACAAGCAGCGCGTTTATGTTTATGCTTTTCGTCTCCGTACATTTTTTTACCCTTAATGAAAGAATACTGATCTTTATTGAATGGAAAAGTAAAATGGAGTAGCCATATGTATAGATTTTATTAGTATCATAATGCTTCTGTGTTTACGATAATTTCAACTGAACTTCATGCATTTTCAAGTCACCAGTGCGTTGTTGTTTGAAACAGTCAGAATCATTGACGCAGTTGTAACTTATCATTGGCTGTCACTGGTTTCTGTTGTGACATCCCAGTGTTTTGAGCCTGTAATTATGTATTTGTCTGTCTCCGTTTTGTGGACAGAGCTAATATTTGAGCGATTATTGTGTCAGGCCTGTCAAATCCACCACAGCGGCTCCGCCTCGATGAGCGGCGTATCCACTGCCTCCTGATCATGTTTTGCTAAATTATGGCTTTGAAACTGACAGCCAAATGTCTCTAAAGGCTTTGATTTAGATGAATCATGTGTAATATTCATGCATAAGAAAAAGAGAATCTGTAAGCGTAGATTGCACCGGCACAGCAGTGTACTTTGTAATCATCTTGTCAAATTAGCTTATAGATATGAGTGTATATATAGTGTACTTTTTCTGTGCTCCCAATGAGTGGAACAGGCTCTTTCTAAGGATAATAGAGGGAGTCCAGGTAGTATTTATAACCCTCTATCTTTTCCTATGTTATAATGTTGAAGTCTGATAATGAATATGTTGAAATGAATGGAAAAGTTCACAGGAAAAAAACACAGGCCTTCTCCCTACAGTTACAATTAGTGCCAATTTTAAGAATGAACCCTGACCCTGAACACGAATGTCTTGTGCTTCTTGTGCCCGCAGGTCCATCACTCGCGCGTATTACCGTAACTCCGTGGGGGGGCTGCTGCTGTTCGACATCACAAACCGCAGGTCCTTCCAGAACGTCCACGACTGGCTAGAGGAGGCGCGCAGCCACGTCCAGCCGCACAGCATCGTGTTTCTGCTGGTGGGACACAAGTGCGACCTGGAGCCTCAGAGACAGGTGAGGCGTAGCTCAGGATGATCGAGTGAAAGTTTGTAGACTTTGAAATCATAGATGAGCACTTCGTCACCTTATGACAGCATATTATTTGTGGCATTGAAATGTCTAATGTCTGTGTAAAGACAGGTGGCACGGTGGTTAGCGCTCGTGCTTAACGGCTACAGTAGAAAGTCCTGGGTTTGATTCCCACCTGGAGTCTCCCTTTCTGTGTGGAGTTTGCATGTTCTCCCTGTGTCTACACATGTTTCCAATACCACTAAAACATGTACAATAGGGCCCCCTCTGGGACTTTTCTGGTTAAATAAAGGTCAAATAAAGAGAAGACAGTAAGACATGAGACACCGTTTTGTTTTTCTTTTGGCATCTGTTATGGTGCATTGTTATGTTAAGAGAATATCCAAAATAAAGAATACATTATTTAGAATTGGCCAGGAGGGCAGCACAGGGAATGACACGTGAAAGAGCAAGCTCTCATTTTACCTACTGGCAAGGTAGCAAATCCATGGTGCTGTGATGAACACACTTTGAACGCTGATGAATTATGAGCTTTTATAAATGTGGAAGATAATTCAGGAAATGTTGATCGGCTTCAGAACCCGTAGAAAAAGAAAAAACAATTTAATGGAACAACATTAAAACTTAGTTACAATCTAATATTTGAGCCCTTTTACCAGCCTGGATGACTCTCACGCCTGATTTTGCCTGATACGGAAAAAATAAACAATTTGAATTTAAATTATATATTCAAATAAATATATATTTTTGTCCCACACAGACGGATCAGAGAATGGAAATATGCAGTGAACCAGTGAACCACATGTCACAGTGTTTTTTTAATTCACGGACACACTTTTACATTGTAGTCTCTTGTTCACGACTAGAAGTGTAAAACATTTTGCTGTCTACTCTAATAAGAGTCAGCGTTGCGTTTAGATCAGCCGACTGCACCTTCATCTGTTAAAGTCCCAGGAGAAACAGAGGCAGCACAAAACAAAACATCAGCAGAGGGCGAAACCACGCACCGTGACAAAGCAAAAGGCAGGGCTTCGATAAATAATTGTGTAAAAACAGAGGCTATTGAGCTTTTGACCTGGTTATAATGTTGTTCTCTCGTAAATACATTGTTTTGTCCATCCATGCATATTCTGCTGTTAACTATTATGGCGTCTTGTGGGCTGAGTTAGTGTAAAACAGCAAGTAGTACGACTGACTAAACAGTGCATGCAATAAGGTGTCGACGGGATATGTCCAAAAACAACTTTTTTGAGATTTTAACTTACAAAACTTACCTGGGGAACTCTTTTTTGCTTCATTCGTGTAGTTTTGCGTAATCCTGTTTAATTCTGGGCATTTCTTTTACTACTGCCGCTGTCCATCCGTATTTCCTGGATTTGGATGCGTTATAGAAAACAGTCACAAAACCAAAGTCAGTAAACCATAAATCACCAGTAGTGATGGTAAACTCTCGCTGGGAGTAATAGAGATATATTTTGGGGGTACATGATCTATTATCCTATCAGATCTGCTTAAAAGCATTTACTGCTGTTCGTCAAAGTAAAAAGCAAATACCCACAGAACCAACATGACAGGCAACTTTCATTCCCAGGACTCAGACCAGAAGCGTAACAAGTGTAAATACACAGACATGACAAGGCACATTTTTTTTAACAGCAGTCTCTTAAACAGGAAACTGGTGCCTAACTGTACAACAGGACTGTAAAGCAACATGTGCAATAAAACTACATGCAATAATCTATGTACCAGCATCACTTATTGACAACCTGCACTAGGACTGTAACTTTGCCCCGATATTCTACTTATATACATTAATCTGTTCTAATTTTTATCCTATTTTTATTTTTCTTATTTCCTTATTGATATAATTCCGCCCCCTGAGATTTTTGCTTTACTTATTGTACATAAGATACCTCGTTTTTCTACTATTTAACTGTTTTTGCACACTCCGAGTGATCTTATTGAATGCCGATCGTAACAAGTGAATTTCTCCGTTGTGAGATCAGTAAAGGATTATCTTATCTTTTCTCTTATTTACCTTAAGCACAATGATATGAGATTATATATGAGACGTTTATATCCTGCTTCAGTTTTTAAACCACTGTACTCACCACAATCCCTACATCACTACAGCGCGGGGCTATTGAATCTGGCCCGTCTGCAGTTCTTTGTGGCAAAGCTGGTCATCCAGTGTATAAAACTACAATGATTATATACACAGTAATGACATTAGGCTGCGTCATGATAACTAATTTCTTCTCTTTTTGTCCCAAAAATGACAGGAGGGGCTTATGGTGCGTTCCATTTGTACTCGGAGGTCATAATTTCCCTTCTTACTGTTAGAGGATATCATTAAATCGCTATTTGTCATACTGGGTCAAGCTGTAAAGTCGTACTATCTCTGTCATAGTCTTGACTGTGGTGCTCAGACTCTCAGCCACTAAATGTTGCTTGCGTATCAGTATGACGCTCTGAGACGTATTTATCCCTTTTCTGTGGAAGCATAGACAGACTTGAATGGTAGGACTAGCGCAATGTCTTTCATCCATGAGTTCATGTCTCCGGGTCCCACACAGAGGGTAAATAAACTTCTCCTGTATAAGACATCCAGACTGCTGCCTATTCTTCATCTATCCTCTTGAACCACATTGCTAATTCACAAAACACTTTACGAATAGGAAACTGGAACGCCCCTTGATGTTGAATTTCCTACTAGGAAAGTCGGACAATCCTTGCAAACCCTGTGCCACTGAGCTCCTCTGTGGTTATAAAATGTTTGCTTTGCAGTGCTAATGCTGCTAATGTCCTCCACGGGTTAATGACAACTAACAAATAACAGTAACAAATATTTTTGAGATCATACATATTTTTTTACCATAATTTTACCAGCATCTCAGCTTAAATTATTTGTATTTGTTTTTGATTCATTAAATTTTCCAACAGGATCACTGATACTCTGAAAAAACGAGATTCCCAGCTCTGAGTTCTGAAGACAAATGGAACGCACCATTAGCCCAGTCATACCCGCCATCCCTGATCACTAAAGTCCATAAACCACCACCAGACGTGATCTGAGCTGTTTTGCATTACATTTATTATAGTGCCTCTGATTTCATTGCATGGCGTTCAGTAAAAACAGTGGCTTGTACATTGTTTTTAGCTTGTTCGATCTTCTGTGCCACTTTGTCTGAAAAAGCTTTTTTGCCCTCGCAGGTGAGTCGTCAGGAGGCGGAGAAGTTGGCCGGCGCTTACGGCATGCGCTACGTGGAAACCTCGGCCCGCGACGCCATCAACGTGGAACACGCCTTCACCGAACTGACCCGGGAGATCTTCGCTCTGGTCCGGTCCGGCGACATCACCATCCAGGAGGGCTGGGAGGGCGTGAAGAGCGGCTTCGTGCCCAACGTGGTGCACTCGTCCGAGGAGGTGACCAAGAGCGACCGCCGCTGTCTCTGCTGAACGGAGTCTGGACTCGGTTTAACGGCAACTCGAGGAGGATTTAGAAAAGAGGAAAAGGGGCTGAGGGACTTTAGAAAAACGCCAGCCGGAGATGGGAACACTTTTCCTTGGTGAATTTGTAAGGGATTTGAACTATTAGGAAGTCGCGCCCATCCTAATCATATACCCAAACAAAGCAAGGATTGTCAACCAGGAAGACGACCATTTTGGGAATATTTCTCTTGAGTTCAAAATTTCATAATCAAAAAGTGGTTCTTGTTCACCTTGACAACACCCCACTTCTCGTCAAACTGTCTTCAATATGCAATTACATTACACGTTAAGTTTTGGCACAGACAGTGACAGTCCTGCTATCGTTTTTGATTCACTATCTAACCATTCACTATCCATAATGTCGGAGGGCCTAAAGAAATTATCCTTTCTTTCAATAATTACAACCTATATCCATCGGCGTCACGTTTACTCCATCATCTGAGCAAGACGAGGCAAAGTGTACAGCAGAAATGGCCAAGATTGATAAGAAAAAGAAAAAAAAAACTGACCAAAAATGGCGCCGCCCACCTCCCAATAAGAACTAATTTCACGGTGGATACGTGACGAATATCGGTGGGACAAAGCCAGAAGCACCTTAGTACGATCTCGGGATGACATAAGGGAACTGAGGGACTAAAAAAACGACTTTACCCACGATGCACGCGCACACGAGTCGGGCTGGACCGCACTGAATTTATGCAACGAGAGACCACTCCAGTCAGAGGGCGGGAGAAGCTACAGTACGTGGTTGTTTCAGTCATGGATGAAAGTGTTGGCGTCCCTGAAATGTTTCCAATAAATTGAGTATTTCTCCCAGAAGGTTAGTGCGTAGTTCCTTTGTGTGAATTGGAAAAATCACAAACAAGCAGAAGAAAAAGCACGAAGAACAGAAAAAGGTGGACTGTCAAGGTTAGAAGTCCATCTCTACAGATCTTAATGTTCCTTTGTTCACAGTTCGCAACATAATTAAGAACTTCACACCCCATGGTTCCCTGGACGTACACAGAAGAGGAACCTGGGACTATCAAGTAAATAAGCAGTTTCAAACAACTCCTAAAGAAATGAAATCTGTCCTGCAGGCTTACGGTACATCGATTGCAGTTAAATGGAAAAATGTCAGGGTTGCCAACACTTTCGTCTATGACTAAGTCTGAATTATGTAAAATGCCTTTAATGTTTTGTGCAATATTATTTCATGTTTTTGTTTTAGTTCTAAAGTGCAATGCTACAACGTTAAAAAAAAGAAAGAAAAGCCATCACTTTACAGCACAATAATAATAATAACAGAAACAGAACACACTTTCTTGGCAATATGACATAGCCCTATCTCTACTGGTTCTCAAACTTATCACCTGGTCTAGATCCGGATCAAATTAGGAGTAAAGCGGTTACAAAACCTAAATGAACTTCAATGCATTTCAACCTGGATAGAGACAAAAGCAGCGATTAGAAAGAATTATTAGCGATCAAACCCCGGCAGTAAACATTGATATATGGATTAAAGTTAGTATGGATGGTTAGAGTTAGAGATGTCTTCCCCCGGAGCCTGGACACTGTGATGGTATGGGAGACCTGTGAAGGATGCAACAGGGTGAAACCACGGACAGAAGAGGCAGTGAAGGGGTGGAGGTGGGTCGCAGCACAGCTGGGAAGCGGACGAGCCATGAACGCTGGAGCTTAAACGCAGGACCGCGGGCGATGATTGGCTGCGATGAAGGTGTGGCTCTGCGCGGATAGGCTGAGGTGGAGGTGTGACCCTCACAGATGTGGTGTTTAGCTGGAGGAAGGTGATGCTGAAATCAGTCTTCCAGGTTGAATTTGCGCCTATAGGCTTCGTTACTAAATCATAGATGAAAGTATCTCTAGTTCAAAATAAAGCTGGGCTACCTCACTTTTTTGTTGTTGTTGTTCAGTAAATGTATTTTTGAGTATAGATACAGACGGCATCTCTGGAATCACCCATATATGGTCATGTTTGAAAACAATTAAGAGGGAAAACAATCTGGAGAAAAATCTAAACTTTCTTTAACTATTCAAAAACGACTTCAACAAACGCTGAAATGTGAATATAGTTTTCTACTAAATAAAGACACAAAGACATGGAGAGGAGCAAAGGGTTTCAACAGCCCATAAATACATAAATAACGAAGAATGCTAACATGATGATGCTACATGTTAGCATCGGGCTAATGGTTGGCTAGCACTACTTACAACTGCCGTTTTTTTTCCCCTTCTACTGAACAATCTGCTGTGAGAAAATATCAATATGCACCGGATTTACACTTGACTTTATGTGTATGTGATAAATAAGTTCATATTACACCAGAAAATGGCTAAAAAGAGTGAAAAATTGTTTCTCTAAAGATTCTATTTTCCCCCTCGGCGAAGCCACTTCTATGATGAGATGCAGTTTGTATCTATGTTGCAAACACAGCAGAAAACAGACCTTCATCTACATTTTTATTGAGCAATGGAAGATTTAAAGCAGAACTAAGTAACTTGTTCACCTTAATAAATCCTTTCCGTAGTCCCTCTGGGGGTAAAAGTGTTAATGGGATGATTGGAGGGTCTTTCATCCCCCCCTGGTGTCTCTGGCCAGAAAACCACAATACACACTAATAGAATCACAAAGAAGAAGCTAACAGGCTAATGGACAAAGCTAACTGTGGGCTAGCACCACTTTAGCAGGATTTACAGCCATGTTTGAGTGAAAAAAAAAGATCTAGATTGTGTAATAGGATGTACAATATCCCTCTCTCCCTTTGTCTCTTCTGTCAGCGTAGTATTTACTTTCACGGAAAATTAATGAGTAAAAAAACGCAACATGCTACGACACTTGCAGTGGCTTTTATGGCCTCTATGGGCAGGAGTTACTTAGTTCTGCTTTAAGTAGAGCCTAAATTAATGCAATTTTTTCACTTTGCCACGGCTCAAAGCTGTACACGGCCGTGAAACGTGCATATAATTAATTTTACTTCAACAAAACTGCAGATGACCCTAAGTACCGCCTGAAAAATCCCTAAACTGTTATATAGACAGTAAATTACCAGGAATCATGACAACTTTATGTTAATAATACAGGTATGTAAACAGGGCTGCAAAATTTCATCCCACATAGTTATGAAGAATCACATTACTGTTTTGTAAAGTGAAATACAACCGAAAAATATACTTAACAAGTCAAAAACCAACTCACATACTGTATTTGTGAGAATATTATCGATAAAGAAATATTAAATACATTTAAAAGGTCTCTCTTTTTTAAGTTGTGGCATTTCACTTTTCGTCCTATAGTGCAATTGCTTTCACATTGTTTGCCTTTTTACCATAGACCTATTATTTACTTTATTTCATGAATGTATTAATTAAAAGTATGTTATTGTCTTGTGTAAAAGAGAGGGTTTTCTTTCCTAACGTTTGGGCGCTTGATCTAATCTCGCACTGAAGTAAAGTCACTGCCAGACGGAATCGATTCTTCTGCAAAAAAAAAAAAAAACACGCTTCCAGGAATTACGGCAAAAAAGCTTCGAGTCGACAGTCCCGTGTTATTATACAATGGAGCACCTTCACTATTTTGTCCCAAACGCTTCTTTACTTGTTATGTTGAGGTTCTATTCATTCCTATGTTGTTGTTATACATTGTAATAATACTCTTCTTTGCTTCTAAACAGTTGTTCCTGATATAAATTGCCTTGGAAGTCGGTGTGTATTCATACTATTTGACATGACGATGCTCAATACTGGCATTTTTCATAACATATAACAATAAGCCAAACTGTAGATGCTTGGAACACTGTCGTCCATCATTTGTCATGTTAATATTTATCACAGCAGCAGTAAAAAGCTCCGTGATGACTCCAATCAGTCATAGCCTTAAGTACATCCCCTGAAAACTGACAAGATATTTTTGTTCCACTGAAACAAGCAATAGCCCGCATCACGACTTGCTGAAATACAGCTTTGTCAGGTTCCATTGTGAAGCCACTCGATCGGACAGGACTAGGTCAACACATTCAGCTGAGTAAGTCCAAACAGTCCCATAAGAGCAGCAGTTTTGGAGATGAGTGATGCCCCTTGTAGGTTTAGCCATTTCAATTTTGCTTTAAGTACATTTATTATTCTATGTGAAGGTTCATGTCATCTTTTTGGCATTTACAGGACGCGTAGGCTATACAGTGTCATTGCTTTAAGCTGATATTGATCGGGACGGGGCTGGAGATGCTGAGCAAGCCCTCTCAGGACTTTGGGAATAGATGTTTGCCAATGGAGTCATGTTGATGGGAACCTGCGACCATTTCTCGCCAGACGCATTATACCAAGTTTAACTCGGCTTGTTTGAAACTATAGGCAACAGTAGTGTCACTTTCTTTTGATTTCTCACGTTTTGGCATGTACAAATCAGCCACTTCTTCTCATGGTTAATACTTGTAATCTGGTTAGCCAAATGTCATGTTGTTTTTTTTCCACATACAAATTGCTTTTGGTTTTGCTTATCAAGCTACACCTGGGAAATGTAATATAACAAATGAATAAAGATGTTTTTTTTGGTATTAAAAGGATAAATTGGATTGGATAAATGGCCAAGTATTTGTTCCAATAAGATTTATGCAATAAGATATAGTTGCAGGCGGTGATGAAAGGCCCAGAGACCGACACAACGACCAGGCTTCCACCGGCCATCCCACCTTCTCAATCTCATGAACAACCGTCCGGTGATCAAGCTCCTCTGACGCTTCCACCCCTCTCATGCGACCCCACCCCAGAATCTTGTGACTGTCACTGTGGCCATGATGTCACCGTCCCCCACCCTGTGTAATCTTAGTTATAATTCTATCCCCATCCATCCATCTCATTGCACCAGCCCCTATGGCTCCTCCTGCAGATGGTGGACAACAGAAGGACAACCTCACGATTGGTGACGTACTCGGGCCTGTTGGTCTCGCATAAGGGGCCTCTGACCTAGGACCGGTTTGCCATGGGAGACCCGACCAGGTGGAAGGAAGTCCCCGACAACATACAATACAGGTGAAACTCGGAAAAATAGAACACCGTTAATAAGTTCATTTATTTCTGTAATTCAACTTAAAATGTGAAGCTAATATATGATACAGACTCATTACATGCAAACAGAGCCACCTTATCCAACGGGCTAGCAGGGGCTGGAGCCCAGGGGCCCACTATAGTCAAGAGCCTGCTGATTTGTTGATTTTCATGTCAATCACTTCACTTCGCGGCTAACCGTATGTGATGATTGTGCTAAGCTCTTATGTGTGAACCTGTAGTAGGCCCGCCCTACCTGACCCAGAGGGATACACAGAGGGATAGTAGGAGTGGCAGGGTTAGGGTTTTGTGGGGTTTAGGGTTAGGGTTATTGGTCAGAGTTAGGATTAGGGTTTTAAACTCGGGACCTGTGGGTACATTAAGGTGGGCCTGGGTCAATTTTGATGATTATGGCTTGCATCTAATTTTAAGTGTTTTTTTATTTGGGGTTTTTGCAAGCTGAGCCATAATAATCAAAAGTATAACAAATAAAGGCTATACATATCTCACATTGCATGTAATGAGTCTATCATAGATTAGCTTCACACTTAAAGTTGAACAGAAATGAATGCACTTTTTAAGAATATTCTAATTTCCCAAGTTTCGCCTGTAGTTCCCAGAATCACACTTCATAGTGCTTTAATTTTGAGTGTGCATTTACATTTTGTGAACAAAACTGTCCCCAAAAGGAAAACCATAATCCAATCTCATGTGTCGGGCCTAACATGGGCTTGACTTTAACTTTAACCATCAGCAGAGTCGGGTAGTAACTGAATACTCGTATTCAGGATACTCATTTTGAGTAATTGTATTCAGGTGAAGTTACTCTTTCATTTGAGGGCAATTAGAATACAGTCACTTTCCTAATATCAAAGGAATACCTCACAATACTCAATCATTAGATTTCAGTTTCATAATCACAACAGTAAGTAACAGAAGATCGGAACAGCTGGAGAAAAGTTTAGTTCTCCGTCATTCTGGGCTGTGGAGGCGTTTGCAAAGTGATTTTTTTATATTCCTTCAGTTCAAAACAGCTGGTGCAGCAGGTCTAGCTGCATGTTTTTGCTTATATATCATTTTTGTGCATGATTATAATGCAAACTGAAGGTATTCAGTGGCGGAGCAGCTCAGGACTAACACCTGAACCCTTATTTTGCTGTACACTTGTACAATGACAAAGCACTTGCTTCTAATCTAATTTATGATTGGACAAAGTAACGGAATAGTATTCTGTAACTTAATACAATTGCAAACTATTCTCCAATATACTTGCCATCAGCCAAACACCGGAAGATTTCTTTATGGCAAACCTGTACTTCTAGGCCCAGTTATACCATGTTCTTTTGTATTTTAGAGAAAAATCTACACATGGTAGATTTAACTATTAATCCCATTGCCACCAAAGCACTGCATTATTAATAAGCGGAAATAAATAATAAAATTATACCAAGTAAAAATATTATGCACCAAGTATTTGAACAAGTCTAGCACAGTGAGAATACATTAAGTTAATGTTCATCCTGCCCCCATTTGAAGAGAAAGGTTTATACAGGCTTTAGAATTAAATCAGGCCTTTCCTGCATAAGTTTCCATTTTATTTACATGGAGACATTTTCAATAAGTGAATTATATGTGAGCAACTGCGAGGAAAAACTTCATAACCACCACCAAACTTTACAGTTCACAAAAGGCAGCATCTCTTATTTTGAAGAAAGGGCAGATCCTGTTTAGATCCGGACACTCATTTCAAGGGCAGCTGAAATGAGGTGGCTATAATGGTGGGAAGTGAATAAAAAAAAAGACTACACAGTGTAGCCTTTTGAGAATCCTGCTAAAGCTTGTAAAGCACAATACAATAAGATAAACCTATTATCAAAAGTCAATATCTCAAAGAAAACACAGACAGACAGGAGAGAATTTCATCTCTTTGCCCAGACGTTCATTTTACTTCATTCTTTGTTCAATGAGACAAATAAATACAGCGGCAAAAAGGACATACAGTGGCGAGAGCGGAGTGGGCACAGGTGCAAAGACGGCCTACAAGAAACGGCTAATTTAGAACATTCATCTTCAAAATTTAGTGGAAACTAAAGCCACAAGGCCAAACGAGATGTAACGAGTCCGTAACCAGATATGATTGTATTGAGCCAACTGAAGCTGTTAATAGCAGACAAGGATATCTGAAGAAATGTCAGATGAACAAACATATTGAAGGTGTTAAAAGAATACAAAAATCGCCTCGTAGCATTTTCTTACTTTTACTTGAAAAAATATTTTAAAAAGTAACTAACAAAAAAACAGTTGTTGCGACAGTGGTAGGTTCGAGCTCCATTTCAAAGGCAGTAATACCAGATCTAGCTCTTTCATAAGGTGCACTTCATGATTTTACGGCACCAAAGGAACGTTTCGAGGTTTGGAAATACCGTCTGCAAATGTAGCTCTAGGAAGGACGTACAAGTGATTTTTCAAGGGGCTTTTATGCACAAGATATTTGACATCGAGAGAGTATTAAGACTTTTCCACCGATTTGAGGAGGTTTTCTTTGCTCCGTCGCTTCACGTCCCAGTTGTAGACTCGCGCCATGTCTGAGAGGCAGCGGGTTAAGGAAACCAAGGTTACAGAATAAAACCGATCTTCATATCATTTGGAAATAGCACCATAAAAACTGTCCAAAAAAAAGTTTGATATATCACCATGAATTTTCCCAAAACCAAGATGCTGGGCCTAAAATTTGCTGCAACCGCTTCCATTCTCATTCGTTTGAGAATGTTTTTAAGCTCGTAATTGTCCAGGAATGTTCCATCACAGTTAGAATCAGTCAGACTTCAAACATAAAGCTGAAAAAAGTTTCTTAAATGAGAAGCAAAGCGTCTTTAAAGGAATAGGCCACCGTTTTTACAAACTGAGATATGTTCTTACCTTAGCTTAGACGAGTTCTTTAGGACCTGTCTGATCTTCCCCCGTGCCTTCAGTCACGTAAACGCAGCGCAGATGCCATTAGCATTTAGCCTCTCCCTCTCTCCACTATAGCTCTAAAAAAAGGTCAAGATAGAAGCTACCAAGCTCTTCCACGTTTTCCCTATTTAAATATGGTTACGTGAAGTGTTCCACTACAAAGTATAAATACACAAAATTAAACAATGTGGATTTTCTAAGCGGATAAAAGGGGGAACTATAATGTAAGGCGTAATAATACCAGGAGTAATTTGGCATCCGCACAGTAAAGTGAAGATTACTGCGCGGATTTCGAACTACTCCTGGTATTATATTATTATTATTATACTTTGTAGTGTAACACTTCACGTAACCATATTTAAATAGGGAAAACGTGGAAGAGCTTGGTAGCTTCTATCTTGACCTGTTTTGGAGCTATAGTGGAGAGAGGGAGAGGCTAAATGCTAACGCCGTCTGCGCTGTGTTTACGTGACTGAAGGCACGGGTGAAGATCAGACAGGTCCTAAAGAACTCCTCAAAGCTAAGGTAAGAACATATCTCAGTATGTAAAAACGGTGGCCTATTCCTTTAAGCTCGTGCATGACGGCACTCCGGACCGAATTAACACCTTTTTGAGTGACAGTGCAGGATTTAAGAGGCAGTTGTGGTGAACAGGTCTGAGCTCATTCTACACAAACATTGTTGAAACATGTAGGGGGAGGAAAATACTTAATTTTAACATTTTTAAACTCCGTATAGTCCCTTTAAATGTTAATGCTACTAATGAAAAAGTTTTTAAAGCAGTTGTCTGGGTTTATATTGAAAATATTTCGCCTGTCATTCAAGCGACTCTCAGTTCAAATGTTTTTTCTGGTCCTCACTCGTCCAATAAGTTAAACTTGTCAAAATCTGATCTCACTCCATTAATGGACCTCCTTGTTCTGCCTGGGATGAGTACCCAACGCACACCAAGCCGCCTTGACGCGCGGCAAAAGAGCCGCCTCCTTTATTTTCTATGAGAGAACTCACACGAGGTTTCTGTGACGCACGGCAACCCTGGACCCCCGCCGCGGAGGAAAACACACGCTTTTAACCTCCTGCAGAGGCACAGACGAGTCTCTGGCTTGTGACAGACAAAGAGGCCGCCGTAAACTTTCTTTGGAGAGACGAAAGAAGCCGTGGAGACAGAGAAACCATCGTCAGGGCTCACGCTTCAGGGAAAGCATGTTAAACTGGTGTCTGTCGCCAACTCGCTGTTAACCTACAAAACAGAGCTGCGCTTGCTCTCTCTCTCTTACAATACTGACATACGTGTCTTTTTTTATTTATGACAAACGTATAAATCACAACTTGTGTATCAAAACAAATTCACATGTTCGTTATTTTCACACTGAGCCACAAGAGGGCTCTCTAGGATTGTGTACCACAAGCCTAGAGAGCTTGTGGTACCACTGAAGATTTAAAAACGGTAATCACAGAAAGAAAGTTTGGAGTGAGTGAGAAACTTGTGAGGGACTGGCCCAAAGCGGTGGATACTCTTACTGCAATGAAGAAAACAAATAAAGCTAATCGTGGGCTAAAAGCTGGAGCCACAGCTAAAGGAACGAGTTCACAAATTGTGCGACTTATGTTTTTTCTTGTTCATTATGCATTTATTGGCTTGTGCGACGTATAGTCCGGAAAATAAACTATTTTGAAATCTTACTTGCATGACAGTCATGATGGTGTGTTTGTGGAAAGGTAAGACTTACAGCGCCTGAAATCTTGAACGCAATATTGCAAAATCACATTATTTACCTGTGAGATTTGGCCATCGTTGCCTCGTCTTCCTCAATTCAGACACTTCAGAAAACTATTTGTACAACTTGTAATACATTACATAGTTGTACTCAAACAGAGCTCGGCCGTTTGATTGTAAGGATACTGACTTCGGTGGTGGTGAACTGGTCTCGGAGGAAGTCCAGGTCGTCTTCCAGAGTTTCTAAATTACGAGACGCAGTGGAGAGGTTCTTCTCGAGCAGCGCCTGGGCCTCGTCGATGTCATACTCCAACATCACGTTCGCCTGTGGGAGAAGAGGGAGTGGTTTGTGAGACCGACTTCGACATAACGTAGAATAAAACATTAGACTTACCCCTAGCCACAAGCAGACTTTATTGGTGGGGGGGACGGAGGCTTTGCAGTAAACATTATCAGCCAACAGGAAGTGCGTGTCCATTGGGTCTGTGGTCTCCTGAGGAACACCGAAGATTATTCTTTCAAACATGCTACATACAACAGCAGGATGTTGAACAAACTTAATAAAAACAAGACAAACCTTTTTCTTCTGCATGTGTCGTAGGATTTCTAGTGTCTGTGTGATTTGAGGGATCTGATTTTTCAACCTGCACAACAGAATAGTACAAATCAACAAAGTGTCAGATGTGGCAGATCATGACTCGAGAAGAAAGTCAATCTTACTCAATGAGAAGTAAATTATTGAACAGAATATTCACCTGAGTTTCTTTTGAGACAGGTTGAGCTCCATGTATTTGTATTTCTGATATTGTTCGTCCAGTTTCCTCAAAGCAGCGTCTGCGGTTTCGTTCCCAGGCTGCTTCATGTACGTGTCCACATCCTCCTACAAACACACAGGTTAGGGTGTGTGGTCAAACAATGGAACAAGGAGGGAGATCAACAAAATATATAGTATAGGCGATTAGCAATATTAGGGAACTCATTGGATGCCACACACCTACACAGACTCTGGAAAACAACAACAACAACAACAAAAAACTAAACGGTAACTGGACAATGTGCTAACGTTCAGTTTCATTATCCTAATCTAGTTCATTTTAGCATTGATTTGGTCCGGATTGAATATTTACTGATGTCTTAATGTGACATAAGTATTTTCCACCCCCTGGAAAAAAATGTGAACATTTTTAGACACGCACAACTTTTGTGAAAAATAACGCAAAATAACAGGGATAATTTCATCTATGCTTAAAGGGACTATACAGAGCTTTAAATTAAGTATTTTCCTCCCCCTACTGTTCCAGCCATGTCCTAATGTGTAGAATGAGCCCAGACCTGTTCACCACAACTGCCTCTAAAATCCAGCACTGTCACTCAAAAAGCTGTCACTACGTGTCCGAAGTGCCGTCATGCACGAGCTTAATATAGAAGGTGCAGTTACCCATAAGACCTGAGGTGGCAGTAGTGAGTATAAAATGACCAACTTGCATCTAGTCTCTTTAAGCGAGTGCATTTTCTCCAGTTCAGCTTTACCCAAATCCATGGGCCTGCCTATAGGCCAGTCGACTTTCTTCATTTTTTCCAATTGCTTTTTGTTAAATTTTTGTTGCTCTTTTGTGACTTTCTTGTCACCACATTTTTGTCACTTCTCTGTTACTCTTTTATGTTGCTTTTTGTCACTTTTTCTGCCAAGTTTTGTCACTCTTTTGTTGCATTTTCTTCTCATTTCTGTCACAATTTTTACACTTTTTTCAAGAAGTTCTTTGCTTTGGGTAAAGCCAAGGGCGTAGAGGGGGGTGTAATTAGTTAGGTTGGAATATTGGGGATTGTAACCCCCTCTATCCCCACCCATGTTTTACACCCATGGGTAAAGCCAAACTGAAGAAAATGTGCAATAATATCGTCACAACATTCAAAATAATGATGTTAATTTCTTCTTATTTGAACAATCCTATATGAATTATAGGATTACCAGCTAATATGTAAGGACTAACAAAATATTTTAGACTTTACTGTTAAAGCTTGAAAATATATAGATGTCAAATTATGTCTACCATCGTTTCCAACTATAACTCATTACTTTAAGTCACAAAAACATGATTATCAAGAGATTAAACCAATACATCTTATTCTGATCCAGAGGAAATGAAGGTAGCTAATGCATTTCAGTGGGTTTTATGAGCCCCTTATTGATCATGTCATGGGACTGGACGGTTCCTCACAAAACCACAATGTGCCTGGATCATATTGCAAACCTAAATTGGGAACGCGCAAAAGTCTCCAAAAGCCTCCTCGTGTGTATCACTGTCCG
This sequence comes from Gobius niger, assembly GCF_951799975.1. Lineage (NCBI taxonomy): Eukaryota > Metazoa > Chordata > Actinopteri > Gobiiformes > Gobiidae > Gobius > Gobius niger. Next base: position 18,313,789 of record NC_136872.1, on the reverse strand, counting down.
GCTGCCTCTTCCCTACATGGACGTGAACAGACGCCCCAGTCGCACTGCAGGACCGAGCACCGTTAGCTCCCCGTTAGCTCCTTCGGCTAACCAGCGCCCCCGTAAAGACTAAAGCACCCAGATCACAGCGACACAGCCCGGGGTCCGCTGTTGGGACGCGAGCAGGTGTAAAAAGACAGGTTTGTACCCACCACAAACACGGCTTCGGGGATGCCCAGGTGCTTTTTCTTTGTCGCCTGTACGGCATTGCTGTTGTCAATGGTCGCCGCCATCTTGGAGAGAGGCCGCACCCTCCGTCTTTACGTACAAGTGCGTCAGTCTGAGCGTCTGAGCGAGGCTGCGCAGAAAGGATCCACGCTGCATAAATTCAGCTTTACTCCACAGAAAACATCCAAGTAACCGTATTTGTCAAGGTTGGTGATTCTTGTTTACTCACTCGGTTCTGGAGCGTCTGTCACTCCCAGGAAGCAGCACCTAAATCCACAAGTTTGATGAGTATGAGTCGTCTTCGTTCTCAGGCTTCCCCTTTTTGTCTCGATTTCTTGAGTACTCCTAGCTAGAGTGCTAGCGATTCTTGTTTTGAAGGTATGCAACCAAAAAAATGTAAACCATGTTGCAAAAATATTCCAAAAGTTAGCACATTTACTGCAAGAAGTCCATTTGGATATGAATCAAGTTTAAATCCTTGAGCACCCTCTGACTTCCCCTTTTGATTTTATATTTGACCTTTATTTAACCAGGAAAGTCCCACTGAGATTAAGAATCTATTCGTGGATCCAGGGTGGAGCCTATTGTACATGTTTTAGTGGTAGGGGAAACCGGAGTACCCGGAGGAAACCTACACAGAAATGGGGAGAACAGGAAAACTCCACACAGAAAGGCCCCGTCCAGGTGGGAATCGAACCCGGGATCTTCTATACTAAATGTGGAGAAGACAAAAGAGTTTGTTTTGGACTTTCGAAGAGCACAGGTCCAGCATGCTCCTCTAACAATCAACGGTGCTGCAGTGGAGAGGGTGACCAGCACTAAGTTCCTGGGTGACCAGCTCCATCACTGTATGGTTCTTCTATAGAGGGACTATAGAGAGCACCCTGACTCCATCACTGTGTGGCACGGCACCAGCACTGCCGAAGGAGCCTCCAGTGCATCGTGAGAGCAGCGGAGAAGATCTGCGGTGTCCCTCTCCCCTCTATTAAGGACATGTACTCCACCCGTCTCACCCGCAAAGCCGTCAAAATCACCAGGGACTCTTCACACCCATCGCACAGTCTCTTCAAGGTCATGCCTTCAGGGAGGAGACTGCGGAATCTACCGGTCAGTTCCAGTCGACTGAACAGTTTCATACACAAGGCCATCGGGAAGCTGAACTCCCCTGCCCTCCCTCCCACTCCTCTTCCCCCTCCCCATGCTCCACAATCAAGGATGAGAGAAACATAATTTCAAAACCATTCACATGGTTTGACAAATTAAAAAAATCTTGAATCTAGCTGTGAAGCACGAGCTCTAACTGCTGTACGATCGTGCCGCCCAAAAGCAACAAAAACTGACAAACAATGCAACCAAAAACCAGACAAAAAAGAGACGAAAAGCGACAATACAACAAAAAAATCTCCATCAGTTTTGCAGGGCTTTCAAATGAGGCGTTTCTCTGGCCTATCGGCTGTAAACTCGAGAAGCTTTTACATTTGGGTAAAGCCGAACTGTAACAAATGCACTCGGTATAGGCGATGGGTAAGAGGTCAGTGAGACCAATGTTCTTGCAACTTTTTTTGCCCTGTTCCCTGAATCCTTGCTAGGTGGTCTTCTGTTTTTATTTTTTTATTTTTTTTTCGTTGTCTACTGTGTGTTCATAATGGTAGTGAGATGAGCACACACAAAAATGCTGTTTTAGTGGGTTTAACTATTATATTGTGCTTTATTTTTCCAGGTTTTGGCGAGAGGAGGAAAACACCTATTAAAAATGGAATCTGATGCCCACACTCCTGAAGCTGATGTTAGCGGTTCAGATGAGAAAAAACGCAAAAGTTGTGCACACTGTGGAATGCGCTTCAAGAATACGACTGGTCTTTTAAAACATGAGAAGAACCACGAGGGTCCCTTCAGCTGTGAGCAGTGTGGAAAGAAGTTTCAGCAGCACTCAAAGCTACAGACCCACCTGCGCTCACACGCCGTAAGCTTGTCTTGTGACGAGTGTGGGGTGACATTAAAGACCCGGCAGTCACTCTCGGTTCACAAAAAGAGACACAAGGGGGGGCCACATGCATGCACGGACTGTGGGAAGACGTTCCTGTATAAATCCCTGCTGGAAAAACACACGTGTAGCCGTTCACCCTTTCCATGCAAGCAGTGTGGAATGGAGTTTCGGCGAGAGTCCATGCTAGCAAAGCACGAGAATCTTCACAAGGCAGGCATGCTCGGCTGTGACCAGTGCAGCAAAACATTCACGCACAAGAGTTATCTCATGAAGCATAAAAAGAAGCATACAGGAGAGAAGCCCTACTCGTGTGACAAGTGTGACATGTCATTCTCTGAACTAGCAACTTTAAGAGGACATCAATTAACCCATGATGGAGTGAGACCCTTCTCCTGTGACCAGTGTGAGAAGTCTTACACACAACCGAAGTTACTGAAAAGGCATAAGAAACTTCATTCTGACAAAAAGCCATTTTCATGTGAGCAGTGTGGCAAATCTTTTGTGATTAAAGAAAAACTAAGGATCCACATGATCGTACACTCAACAGAGAAGCCTTACAGCTGCAAAGAATGTGGTCAGAGTTTTAAATATTCATCCACTTTACGCGTACACCGCCGTTGCCACGCGGAAAAGAACCATCGCTGTGATGAGTGTGGGAGGGGATTCCGCGCCATGGCTGACTTAAAGCGCCACAAACTCACACACACTGACATAAGCTTTCCTTGTGATGAGTGCGATAAACATTTTAGTTGCAAATACTCTTTGTTAAAACACAAAAACATACACTCGGGAAATAATCTTTTCCGTTGCTACACTTGTGACCGGAGCTTCACTTATGCAAGGGCCTTAGCCAGACATGAGGAGACACACACGGAAGATCGACCTCACCGGTGCGTTCAGTGCGGTAAAGGATTCAAGAGGGAAGACGCTCTCAAGGGGCACGTGGAGAGCCAACACGAGAAAAAACGCTACACTTGTGACGAGTGCGGCAAGTCTTTTGCCGACAAGGGGTATCTGAAAGACCACCAGAAACGCCATACAAAGAAGAGCCAATATCCGTGCGACCTATGCGGCAAAGTGTTATTTTCAAGAGCTTCGTTGCAAAGTCATAAGCTTAACCATGGGAGACCAAAACCATATACTTGTGAACTCTGTGGACACGCTTTAAGGGATTTAGCAGCATTAAGGATTCACAATCTTCGTCACACGGGAGAAAAAAAACATACTTGTGATGAGTGTGGGCGGTCCGTGTCCACAGCAATCATTTTGAGACGGCATAAACTCACTCACCTGGAAAAACCTCATAAATGTGACCAATGTAGAAGAGCATTCGCGCAAGCAGAGGAACTGGAAGCCCACGTTAAAACCCACTCGGACACAGTGCAGAAGAAGTATGTTGTGTGTGACCACTGTGGGAAAAAGGTCGGCTATAGGAGATTCAAAGAGCACTATCGTCTTCACAAAAGGGAGCGTCTGTTTCCGTGTGAGCTGTGCGATAAGATCTGCTTCAGTGCTAAGTATTTGCAAAGGCACATGCTTACCCACACCAGAGAGGAGCAAGACGAGGCGTCGCAAAACAAGAAACGGGGATCGGGGGTGGGAGCGACAAAGATCTTTTCAGACGAGATCTCACTGAAGCGGCTGGAAATCCGGCTTCACAGAGTGCAAATGTGAGAAACCTACTTGGGAACACCTTGACCATAGAGTACCTGTGGCTGAGGAGCTTCCCAAGGTCCCCAAAGGCTTTCTACATTCCCTCAAAACTACTATGGACATGTTCATGTAATTAGCTTCTTTGCTGCAATCTAAAAGTTTTGCCAGTGTTGGACATTATGTGGATTTTTAGTGGAGAGGGTTATTCGCTGAGATTTTTTTTTTATTTAAACCTCTGATTTTTCCTCCACTATTCACCAACTGTGACCGTTCTATTTAAACGCAGTGTCATTTTTGCTAATTACATTTGTTCACAGTTGCTCTTTCTATAATGCTGTTGGTGTAATGTCTTAAAAGCCAATCCGTAACAATTGATGGCTTGTATTGCAACGCAAAAAGAGATTAAACCTCTTGATTTATTGTTTATCCGTGTTGTTCTTACCAAATCTTTACAGTTACAAGTAATCAGACAGTTTTGTTGGACAGCTTTAATTTTGTTGTATCTTTTTGAAACATTGAGTGCTTTAGTTCTGCGCAGTATAATGTCAAATGTGAGTCAATTTCCACATAAGATAAAGATAAGATAAGATAAGATGACACTTTATTGATCTCACAGATGGAGAAATTGCATCATGAGAAGTCACAAAATCTCTGACATCTGACAGATTTACGCTCTATTTTAGCCTCTTCTTTTTTAATCCCAATTGGTACTTTTTAAAGTCATATTGTGCGGTCCATTTATTTTATTTCAAACAGCTATGAAAACAAACTACTAGATTTTGTTCAAAAAATGCACTTCCTCGTCTAATGTTGTGATATTGAAACAGATCAGTTGAAAACAGCCATACTAAACAACGCCAAATGAATGGTTTATTTCAGTGGTTCATACAATCACTTCATAAAATATTTGACCTTCAAAGTAACACCAGGCTTAAAGATCAAATCAAGGCTAAAAAGAGCCCTAAAATTTGCCTAAATTGTAGTTAAACCGGGTGTAAACCATGTCTGAACCACATAAACCTAAGAATTACTTAAGCATACATTAAATTAATAGTTTTAAACACGTAGTTTGAAAATCACTTATGTAATTGTTGTTTCTCATTTCTGTTATTGGTATTTCTCTGTATTATTTTTGACGGCTTTAGCGACATGTTCAAAGTTCGACGACGTGCAGGGGACACTTGTTCTTCTCTGATGTTGTGTTGACTTTTTGGGGACGTTTGCTCCAGGTCAGTTGTACGTCTTCGTCTTTGGAGAAGCCTCTTTCGTGCAGCTGCTTCTGCACCTGCAAAAACCGAGAGCAGGAGAGTGCAATGAGGAATCAAAGGTCAAAGTGGACTTGCTCATATTGTAGAAATTAGACCTGCATAATGCCCAACAATTATTATATTGTAATGTATCGCAACATCACATCCTCATTTTATTATCAATTATTGTAAAAAGTGAGAAATCTTTCCCAGGAGCTTGACATGGCTCAGTTTGCCCTTATTATGGGATCAAAAACACCAAGGGGAAAAATGTGATAATCTTACCATTTTCAACAGTGAATCTGCAGCAGGACCAGTCAGATCCACACCAGGCTTCGCAGACATGGTGATCCTCACAGTGTGCTTCTGTCTTGCAACTGTATAGAAATAAAGTGTGATTTTCATAGCAATATTGGCTAAAATAACTAACATGAAACCCAAATGATTTTACATTTGAATTTAATATTGTTTGTGCGCAGTAAACCTTTCCAAACGATGAAGTGTAATGTGTTGCTATTATATCTGGGAGCCTGTTCCTGTGTATCTGTGTCTACTAATTATTAATGATAATTGTTGGAGCTAAATGAAGGTGTTTTTTTAGGCAAGATGCACTGAAAACATTAGATTTTTCTCAAAGTTTTTGCCTTGGTCCAAGTCACTGCTCAAAACATTGGGCATGTTTTAAAATTGATTACATGGGGAGTAGTAATTCCAAAGGCTGTTCTTTTAAATGTTTTTTTTTTCCTCAGGCAAGTGGGCATCATCTACTCTTAAAAGGCCTACAGACACCAAGCGTTTTATTGCTTTTAACTTTAAAAAACAACAACAAGAAGAGTATTCTACAGCAAAAGTTTCAAAAGGATGCTGCTAATTTTTTATTATTATTATTTTCCCCCCTGATTCACCTGCAATGTCTCACCTGATTTGATCTATAGCAATAAATGAAACCTCAGTATGCTACATTTTAGTTATTTCAAAAAAACGCTCACAGCTGTAGCAGAGAAAGGGACGAGAGAGGGTGCATTTCCATTCCCTGATGGTGGGGGCGGACGAGCCGAGGATGAGAACACTGCAGCCATATCCCGGGGTGAACATGGCCCCGCTTTGAGGCCACGGGACAAACGCTGGATACGTCCAGTCGGACCAGCTCCACTGCTTCTGGGTGAGTCCGATCCAGGCCATTGTCCCGTTGATGAGGGACACCACACGCCTGTTCTCCCCCTCTGTTCGGATCCTGGCCAGATCAGTGTGATACTTCCTGCAGTAGTTTTTAGCATGGCCAAATTCCAAAGGGCCAGACCCCCTCACGTATCTGTCACGAACGTTCTCTGTGGGAAAAGGTGTAAACCAGGACAGTTAGGGACACAGTGGAGCAGATCAGGCCAAACACTGTTCACTTTGTGGGACTAAGAGCCAGAATCGGTATCAGTGAGTCCTGGTGGAAAATACCTGTTTGATTTAATTTTATTGGTCATTAGGCTACCTTACACTGCGAAAATATTTCATGTTTGAAAACCCACAGATTCAATAATGCAATTAAATTATTATTCTTGTCATACAGTATAAGATATTGCATAAGCCTATCAAATTTTAAAACACTGTGATAATGTGTGTATAGACTTTTGATGGAAGCAGGTCCAAAAAATAGTTTTTTTTGGTCCTGGAACCAGTTGGCTGCAGACCTGATGATTATAAAGCCCCATGACGATAACTGAGGCTGATCATATACTGTATCCAAGGCCGGATTTATGCAGGGGCTTTCGGGGGCTAAGCCCAGGGGGCCAGCAGGTTGAAGGGCCCATGGGAATACGGAGAAAAATGCATGCTCAGTGCGGGCTGTAAACGAGTTCCCTCTCTTTGCAGACTGCCTCACATTTATCAGATGATTTTTTTACCCGAGAATAAATCACGTCTAAACCAGAACTACACCAGGACTAAACCAGGTCTAAACCAGGACTACCCCAGGCCCATGTTCTAACGAAGATCTGAGCCATTTTCATTGAGTTGACACTGGGAAAAAATACGTACCTATTGGTCTGTTAAAATGCATGAAAATGCTCCAAAATGCACTGTTAAGATAAAAAAGATCTCTGTGGGAGGACCCTCAGACCCCCCTTTTAAATGTGTCCTCCCACCAGTCTGGCAATAGCAAAGGTTCTTCCGCAAATCCGACAGACATACAGTATATGTACAGATGTTGTTAAGGCGCTATATAAATATATATTGATTGATTATGAGGGGCCCTGAAAAAACTTTAGCACCTGGGCCCATTTTACTTAAATCCGGCCCTGACTGTATCCTATAGTTGCTATTGCCATTTGGACTAAATGTGATGAAATACTACAGCTCTTATGCCTTGGTCATCTTTTAGGGGGGTTTGTAATCCTGTCTTCCATTTTCCCGATAATCTTGATCTGTTTTAACCATGGAAGCTCACCATCGTAGCAGATAAAGGGGAGACTTGTTGAACAATTGAAAGTGGCCCACTCTCCTGAAGGTCGGATCACTCCACAGTTGTCAGTATCTCTGGGTTGTCCGACTCCAAACATTTTAAACCTGATCTCAGCCTTTCTCTGGTCCTCCGAGTCCAAAACAGTCCATTGCCAGTCTCTCTTCAAACCAACAAAGGCTGACTGGACGTTTCTGGGCCGCATCAAACTGATAATCTGGGCCAGCTCGTTGCTGTCGGCGATCGAGGCCAGATCCACAAAGTTTTCAGTGCAGTATTTTCGAGCGCTGGCCCAGTCCGTTCGCCCGTGGATGAAATGAAAGACCTTTTGAGGGGAAGTCCAGGTCAGGCCGAAGAAAGCTGTGGATCAAGATATAAAACTGATCCCACTGCAAATATCCAACTGTACGACAAAATCTAAGATTAATTAGCCCCCACTTTCACTGAGCTGATTCAATTCGGCTTTACCCAAATCTCAAAGCTTCTGGACTTGAGTTCATGTAATGCTTGATTTGAAAGCTAAGACCAACAAAACTGATCAAAGATTTTTTTCCCTGTGTTGTTGTCACTTTTTTTGTTGTGACAAAATGCGTTTTTTTTGCATTTTCTGGACTTTTTGTCCTTTTTTTTTGTCAGGTTGCGCTTTTTTTCTGTTTTGTTGCCTTTTCGTAATTTCTTTGTACATTTTTTACTGTTTTTTTCATAATTTTAGTTTTTTTTTTTGTTGCTTTTTGGTCATTTTTTGTGATTTTTTTGTCATCTCCCTTTTGTTGCTTTTTTGACGCTATTTGAAGCTTTTAGATTTGGGAAACACTGAATGGCAGAAAATGCACTCAGTTCAGGCGGGGGTTCGAAGATTAAAGCACTATAGGTTAAGATATAGGGTGACCAGATGTCCCAGTTTACCCGGGACAGTCCCAGGTTTGAGTCCTTTGTCCCACGCCCCAATAGATTTCTCCAAAACCATTGATTTGTCCCAGTTTTACACAAAATCTCCTCATTGCGGATTGTTGCATGTCATTAGTTTAAGGGGTCAACAGTTTTACCACAAAAATCACACAAAAAAAAACATTAAAAAGTCAAAAAAGAATTTTAAAAAATCACACAAATGTGACCAAAAATTACTAAAAAGCAAAAAAAAAGACAAAAAAGCGTCAAAAAAGTCACAAAAAAGCAACAAAAATGTGACAAAAAAGTACAAAAAAAGCCTTGAAAAAAATCTTAAAAATGTGACAAAAAAACACAAAAAAGCATTTAAAAAAAAATCACAAAAATATGACCAAAAAATGACCAAAAAGCAACAACAACAAAACAATGATGAAAAAAAAACTGTAAAAAATGTGCAAAGAAATTACGAAAAGGCAACAAAAAAGAAAAGAAACGCAACCTGACAAAAAAAAGGACAAACCGGGGTCACCACAAGGGCAAACATGAACAAATATCAACTCTTATTTTCACATAAAAGTTGCATAATGCAGCTTTAAGTTGGAAAATCTGGTCGCCCCATTTAAGATATGCAGTCTACATTTCAATAGGTTCTCTCTATGATTTACCAGACAGCAGTAGAATCCCCGCTCCGGCCCTCTCCATATCTGTATACAAACAAAAGAAAAACATACATTTATCTGAAAACGAGCTGAAGACGACTGTAAAGTACGACTTACCCAATAACAAAGTCTGCAGACAGATGTGAAGGTCCCGTCCTCCTGTTCTTTTATAAAGGGCTTGTGTCATTATTCAAATACATCCTCTCATATGGGAAACAAATGCTGCTTTTGCATTGATCATAAATCCAGGACGATCTCGGAGCTAAATGAGTTGCCCTCATGCAACATCATTAATCTAACCTGACAAACGGCAGATTTGATCAACCCTTTAATGTTACCCCCACAATGTTACAAAGAAAAAAAAAAACATTTGGGAGGCAAGCAACTTTTTTTTTTTTTCTTTAACCGGTCCAAGCCTGATCTAAATTAATCTAAAACTGGTCTAAACCAGTATAAACCAATCTATACCTGGTCTAAACCAGTCTAAAAGTTGTCAAAAGAAGCATAAACCAATATAAACCTGATCTAAACCAGTCCAAACCAGTCTAAACTTGATCTAAACCAGTCTAAACATAATCTATACCAGTCCAAACCAGCACAAACAGTCCAAACCAGCACAAACAGTCCAAACCAGCATAAACCAGTCCAAACTTGATCTAAACCAGTCCAAACCAGCACAAACAGTCCAAACCAGCATAAACCAGTCCAAACTTGATCTAAACCAGTCCAAACCAGCACAAACAGTCCAAACCAGCATAAACCAGACTAAACTTGATCTAAACCGTCCAAACTTGATCTAAACTAGTCCAAACCAACATAAACAAGTCTAAACTTGATCTAAACCATCCAAACTTGATCTAAACTAGTCCAAACCAACATAAACAAGTCTAAACTTGATCTAAACCATCCAAACTTGATCTAAACCAGTCCAAACCAGAATAAACCAGTCCAAACTTGATTTAAACTAGTCCAAACCAGGCTATATCAGTCCAAACTTGATCTAAACCAGTCCAAACTTGATCTAAACTAGTCCGAACCAGCATAAACAAGTCCAAACTTGATCTAAACCAGTCCGAACCAGCATAAACAAGTCTAAACTTGATCTAAACCAGTCCAAACTTGATCTAAACTAGTCCAAACCAACATAAACAAGTCTAAACTTGATCTAAACCATCCAAACTTGATCTAAACCAGTCCAAACCAGAATAAACCAGTCCAAACTTGATCTAAACCAGTCCGAACCAGAATAAACCAGTCCAAACTTGATCTAAACCAGTCCGAACCAGCATAAACAAGTCTAAACTTGATCTAAACCAGTCTGAACTTGATCTAAACCTGTCCAAATCAGCATAAACCAGTCCAAACTAGTCCAACCCTTATCTAAACTGAATAGTTTGAGTAATACACACTTGGTAGAGAATGGTAGAGATAGGCAGAGTTAGAAACAACACATGATTCAATAAAGTGTGCCAAACCAAACTATTAAAGGGTTAAGAATAGCACATTTAAATTAATCTGAAACCAGCACCTTTCCTGACTTTGGATTTTGTTCATCAAGGCCTTTCCTGCTTTAACTCGTCATGTTACTGTGACTGGACTAGGTAAGGTACTTTTAAATTTAATTGCACTATTGCTAATGCCATATGCAAATAAGTACAATGTATTACTCATTCTTATGTGTAGGTTAGGTTTATTGAAATATACAAATAGGTTGAACTCGCTTTAGCATCTTTAATGTCCTTAAAAGTATCTGCTTTCCATAGACATGTAAAAGAACATGTAAAATATGCTCGGTCCAGATGTATGCAAACAGGACGGAATCAGCTCCCTTTAAGTCTTTTCAAGGAAATCAATTATGTTTAATGTTGTATTTCTTGTGTGTCATTTATGTACAGTAGTAGCTCGATTAAGCTTTGAACACATATAAATAAATTACACCTAAGATGTCCATCAATGATTTTATATATGTGAAACAACTCATGACAAAAACACTTGACAAAATGTTTTTCTTATTTGTGTAAAGAAGCAGCAACCTCCCTCACTCTTGGTACAGCGTAGCATTTGTAGTTTGTAGTGGATACTTTTGTACATCTTTGCTGTGTTTTTGTAGAAGTTCAGTGAATTCTTTACTCCAGATATTCTGTACTAGCCCTGAAGGACCCAGGTTTTTTTTTTAAAGAGCTTGGGCATCATGGTAGCACAGTGGTTAGTGCTTGTGCTTCACAGCTAGAAGGACTGGGTTCGACTCCCACCAAGGACGGGGCCTTTCTGTGTGGAGTTTGCATGTTCTCCCTGTGTCTGTGTAGGTTTCCTCCAGTGGATGTACAATTCTCCCATGTTTAGCGCTTTGTGACCATGTCTGTGAAGGCGCTACATAAATAAAGTTCTTCTTCTTTTAAAACAGCTATGAGCTTAAGAAACCTACACATTTCTTCTTCTGAAACACTGAAGAGGCACCAAGAGCCCCTCAACCTGCAGCCCAAAACAGGGACAAATGACAAGGTGGAGAAAGACCGTTGTGGAGGGTGCGGAGGGAGCTGCTCAGGAGGAAGGAGGAGGTGGAGCTGACCAGTGCAGGACACCACGCTCTGAAACAGGGACAAACCAGGAGGCGCTGCACCGTTTCAGAGGATCAGAGGAGACTGAAGCGCTGAAGGTAATACTCCGGTACAGGGTTGGCCTAAAATGGCGGCACTCAGTCGCAACAATTCAGGACTAACCCAACACCTGAACGTACAATGACAAATAAAGCACTTATTTCTTTTTATTCATTATTTTCCTTGTATATAACACAATTAGATTCCCTTTATTTTTGCGGTGCAACACTGTGACTAACTCAATTTTATTTTTTTTACCAGTACTATCCTCAAACATATACTTAAAACTACAAAACCCATTTGCTTTTAGTTGAAAAAATAGTGTGTCTTTGTACAAATAAATAGTATTTCCCCAAACGAGCCTTCTACGTATGTGCTGTCTGATATCGAAACAAATCATATGATAATGTCCATCCAATGCTTTCATGCAAAAGACCTCGTCTAAATGATCGACTTTGGTTTCTTTCATTTGAATATTGTAAATTTTCTCTTTTATTACAAAACAAAGCCAAGCAAACGACACATATCTACACTGTGGACTTGTAATACATGTGTTAAAAGCTTTCAATAAAATGGAAAATCTCTATTAATTGTCCTGTGGATTAATTTCCGCAGGACAGTGCAGCTCCTCCGGTTTGGCCGCAGGTTCAACCTTTTGGGGACGTTTGCTCCAGGTCAAACGTACGTCTTGGGAAAAGCCTTGTTCGAGGAGTTTGCTCCGCAGCTGCAAAAGAGCAGAACAGAAAAAAAGCCTTTAAAGTCATGACTTGTAATAATGGACTCATTATCTGAAAAAGAAATATCTAAACAAAAATGTACGATGAACAAAAACATATAAATTCTTACCAGTTTAGTCACAGAATCCGCGACAGCATCACCCAGATCCACGGCACTCTCCGCAGCCGACAGTTTAATCCTCACAGCGTACTGCTTTTGAGCAACTGGGTGAACAAAACGTCTTTTAGTACATGTTCAAAACAAAGTGCTTTTCTTTTCCCAATCATTTAAATAAAACCATAATGTGGGATGTGACAGTGAGAGAGTAGTGTCGTATCTCCACTGGTCTGATTTGACTATTACAGAGTGGATAAAGGCAATGCACAAACAGCTATTTTAGAATAATAATAATGCACCTTGTTATAAGCCCATGCTCTATAAATGCTCTAGTCTGAGAGTGTGACATTGTGACATTCTACATCTGAAAATGTGTTTAAAATGAGCCCTAGATTTAACTCTGCTTGTAATATAAAGCACATTATACAGAAGATGTTGTTATTGTAGTTTGACTTATGACTCTTAACCCCCGCCTTAACCTGGTGCATTTTCTCCAGTTCAGCTTTACCCAAATCTAAAAGCTTCAGCCTGTAGGCCAGCGTAGCACCTCATTTGAAAGCTAAGACCAACAAAAAACTCATCGAAATGATTTTTTTTCCCTCGCATTGTTGCCGTGTTGTTGTCACTTTTTGGATTTTTTTTCCATCACTTTTTTTGTTGGGTTTTTGTCAATTTTTTGCCACATTTTCATCACTTTTTTGTCAAGTTTTTGTCGCTCTTTTGTCGCAGCTAAACAGAAGAACATTTATTATTTGATTATGATCTGAACAGTGCATGTTAGTGAACGCACGAGGCTTATTTCTGCCCTATATACGAGCCATATTCGCCACCTACCAACAGAGGCCCGATCCTGTGCATAGGCGCCATCTGCTGGAATGGGCGCCAAATTGCAATATATATATATTTAATCCTCTGAGTCCATGCTTTTTTACACATCAGCGTACTAAGACATGGGAGACAATACGAATGACAGAGTCTTGCCCAAAGACACAACAACAGAACCTGGAATTCCCACACAGTCATTATCCTGGAACAAACCAGGAACAACCCTTTAAAGGAACAGGCCACCGTTTTTCCATACTGAGACATGTTCTTCCCTGAGCTTAGATGAGTTGATGTGTACCTGTCTGGTCTTTGTGCGTGTGCTCAGTCACGCAAAAAGACCAAAGATGTTGTTAGTGGTTAGCCTCTCCTCCTCTCCGTTATGGGGCCAAACGGGGGTGAAGTTAGAAGCAACAAAGCTCTTCCACGTTTCCCCTATTTAAATACAGTTATGTGAGTAGTTACACGATCCAAGTATAGTTACAGGAAATTAAACAAGAGAAAACGTGGAAGAGCTTGGGTCGCTTCTAACTTCACCCCGTTTGGGTCCATAGGAAAAGGCTGGGAGGGGCCAGACAGGTACACATCAACTCGTCTAAGCTCAGGTATGAACATTTCTCAGTGTCTAAAAACGGTGACTTGTTCCTTTAACTTCCGAGATCAGACATTCTCTTTGGAAACCACCCTGCTTGTAAACTCTGCAGCATCTCTAAATTATACTTTTGTTTTTGCTTACAGCTGTAGCAGAAGAAGGGCAACGTCTTGTTGCAGCCCCAGTCCACGATCCCGAGAGGTTCCCCGGTGACGTGGAGAGCAGCACAGTGACTCTTGCCTTTATTTGAGCCCCACGGCAAGAAGCCCGCAAACGTCCCGTCAGACCAGACCCAGGTCTTCCTCAGTCCAATCCAGGCCTGTTTCCCGCCGCAGAGGGAGACCACGCGCTGGTTCTCCGCCTCGTTTCGAATCCTGGCCAAGTCGGTGTGGTGCTCCCTGCAGTAATCTCTAGCTTTCGGGTATTTCAAAGTTCCTTGTCCCTTCACAAATCTGTCGGGAAGGTTCACTGTGAAAACAAAAGAAGACTGATTCAAAAAGGGTCTCTGAGATTCATTCTTAAGTCTAATCTACAGAATTAAACTGGACAAAAGCATGAAAGCAAATCCAAATTAGGACAATCCAGCACTTTACCATCATAGCAGATAAAAGGCAGATCATTGGGACATCCAAGCGTGGCCCACTCTCCTGAAGGTCTGATGATCCCACATGTGCTCTGCTCTGTGGGCTCTCCGTCTTCAAACCTGTTAAACTTGATGTCGGCCTCTCTCTGGTCCTCTGTGTCTAAAACGCTCCACCGCCAGTCTTTCCTCAAACCCACGAAGACGAACTGGTCCTCGGTCTCCACCAAACCGCTCAGCACGGCCAGGTCTGTGCCGTCCGTGATCGTGGCGAGGTCCACGAAGTTTGCGACGCAGTGGTCTCGAGCGCTGGGCCAGTCCATCTTGTTGCCGACGAAATGTAAGGTTTTCTTAGGAGTGCCGTGAGACAGGCTCAACAAACCTGCAGATGCATTTCCCAAACCGTCAGACTTAGTCAAAACAAAACGTAGGCTTTATTAGGCTGTAACTTACCTGACAGCAGCAAAGTCCCCACTGCTGCACCTTCCATGCCTGCAGGAGGGAAAAAGCTTTTCATTATAAAGTAAACACAAGTCTGTAAAGTACGACTGACCTGAAGACAGAGGCCGCGGATCTGAAATGGGACGGTTCTGTCCTCCGTTCTCTTATGAAGGGCTGGGGTGGATATTCAAATGCCATAGCTACGCTCATATTGAAAACAACTACTCTCTTTTTGCATTGATCATATTACAGATGCACCTGCCTGGCATCTGACGAGAGTTATCGTAAGGAGGAATGAGCTCTACCAACAAGTGTGTAGAAAATGCACACACAAACGTTTCAGCACCTTTTAAAGATAGTGTGGGTATGTTTTAGTTGTGAACTTTGCCCAGTCGATGTACAGTGTATTCTACGGAGCCCCTAAAGTTCCCCAAAGGACAAAAGAAATGCTTGTATGCTAAAAAAAATAATACTTTTTTTGTTGGCCCCATGGCTGAATGAAAAATAAAAAGAGCACTGGCATTGCAGTGCACTTTGCCCAATGAAGGCAGAACTTACTATGTTTTACTTTCATCCATGGCCCGACCGATACATCGGCACCGATATTAAGGTATTTTCAATATCGGGCTGATGTCTCTGGAGCCGAACGTGATAGAGACTTCCCATTTGTTGGGCCCTCCCACAGGCCATAGGGCAGGGGTAGGCAACGTCAGGCCCGGGGGCCAAATTCGGCCCTCCAGCATAAAACCTTTGGCCCCCAAGAGAACATTTATTCACTAAATACGTGAAAAGGACTCTACAATGTGGAAAATACCGTCAATATTTTCACATTTCCCAGCAAAACACCCTATTAAATCATATAATATGTGCAAAACTTATATTTGTAGAAAAAAGGTACTTTACTTTGAGGTACAATTGTGAGTTTCGGCCCTCTGTGTTTTGGCAATGAAGAAAATCGGCCCTCCATGACACAAACTTGCCTACCCCTGCCATAGGGGACCATCATGGGGAAAGTCGGTCACAAGTTTGTGCACCTATTGTATATATTTTATGATGTAGACTGTTGCGTATAATTTCAGAATCAGTGGAGACCGAGACTTATGTTTTGGAATCTATTGATTTTTGTCATTCAAACAAGCTCCCCCTTTTCTTCATTCAGCCAAATGAATGAAAAAAATAAAAATAAACATAAAAACTTCATTCAGTCCTGTGGCCAAAAAAAAAATAAAAGCATTTTTTCCTTTAGGGAACTTTAGGGGCTCCATAGGATTTTTATTCTAAGTTTCCTGAACTTTTCCTTACATTCATTTCAGTTGTCCATTCACTAACTTCTTAATTAACCTCTTAATCCCCGCCTTAACCGAGCTCCAGTTTGGCTTTACCCAAATCTAAAAGATTCACACACAAAAAGCAACAAAATAGCAAAGAAAACAATGATGAAAATGCAACAAAAAAAAGCAATGACAAAGCAAAATGAGACAAAATGAGACTAAAAAGTTAGGATTAGTCTGGTAGGTCTTAGCTTTCAAATGAGGCATTACACTGTTGCTCTCCAGTCCAGAAGCTTTTAGATTTGGGTAAAGCCAAACTGGAGAAAACATTATCTTAAAACATATGTAGGTTTGTTGAGTATTTATGAAACAAGTCACTGTCAGAGAGTATTAAGTTGCATTAGCTTCTTAAATCCACTTTCCTCAGACATGTAAAACACATGTAAACTGAGCTCCGTCCAGACGAATGCAAAAACATAGTGTGCAGAAAGTACAAAGTTTCTCAGTCGAGCGTGTGATCGGCTTTTATTCAAAACTCCATTTAATCTGAAGGAAATTAGCACCACAAATGGACAGAAACACGTTCACATTCACACATCAACATTACAGCAGTAAAGACGATCATGTTTCGTTACAGAATGAAGTGGAAATTGTATTACTTTTAAGTTTTTAAGTTTTATTACACACTGCCTGACCAAAAAGAAAAGTCGCCACAAAAAAAAGCCACACGCTCTGATGTTTAGCTTTGATTACAGCAGTGTTGCATTCGTTTTCAAGATCTTGTACTGATGATGAGGGAATGTGAGCACTGTGCAAAGCCTCCTCCAGCACATCCCAAAGGTTCTCAATGGGTTAAAATCTGGACTCTGTGGTGGCCCATGTGTCAACCTCTTAACCCCTGCCTTAAACAAGTACATTCTCTCTATATCTAAAAGCTTCTTGTCTGGAGCTTACATATAGGCCAGTGTATTCATCATTATCACTGTCATTGTTATATCATTTGAAAGCTAAGACCCACAAAACTGATCTAAACTGATCTTTTCCCTTGCCTTGTTGCTGTCACTTTTTCCATGTTTTTCAATCAAAATTTTGCCTCAATTTTGTTTAGTGTTAAGGTTAAAGCAGAACTAAGTAACTAATGCCCCTAGAGGCCACAAGCGCCACTGCAGCTGTCGTAGCATGCTACGTTTTTTTACTCGTTCATTGTCCGTGAGAGTAAATACTACACTGACAGAAAAGACAAAGTGAGAGAGGGATGTTGTACATCCAATTACACAATGGAGATATTTTTTTTCACTCAAACCTGGCTGTAAATATTGTTTAAGTGGCGCTAGCCCACAGTTAGCTTTGCCCGTTAGCCTGTTAGCTTCTTCTTCGTGTTTCTATTAGTGTGTATTGCGCCTCCGGGTCGGAGCAGGGAAAGCTACAATTGTGGTTTTCTGGCCAGAGACACCAGAAGCGATGAAAGACCCCCCAATCATCCCATTAACACTTGTATTACCCCCAGAGGGACTACGGAAAGGACTTATTAAGGTGAACAAGTTACTTAGCACTGCTTTAAATCATCAACCCAGTCTAGTTGATGATTCTACGATAGAGCCTTCACAAACCCGTTGCTCTTTAGTGGCTTTTTCACTTCTTGAAGCTTTTTTGTTGAGTTTTCATCCTCGCTTTCTTCTTGTTTTTGTCACTATATAGGAATTTGGGTAAAACTGGAGATGAACTGGAGAAAATTATGTTCAGGCGGGGTTTACGAGGTTTAATACGCTTCATTCTCCCTGAACCACTCTTTCACAATATGAACCTGTTGAATCCTGGCATTGTCATCTTGGAATATGCCATCAGGGAAGAGGAAAACCATTGCTGGAATAACCTGGTCACTCAGGATGTTCAGCTGATCTCATAGTGTTGCTGAACCTAGACCTGACCAACTGGAGAAACCCCAGGTCAGAACAGTTAGTTAAAGCTATGCAGCGACTTTTTTATAATGGTCAGGCAGTGTCTTACAAAATGCAGCTTCCATAAACATATCTATCTCTCATGTCTCGGCGTTAACAGGCATGACAATCAAAGGAGCTACGTTCTTCCCCTCGTCACAGACCCCGGGGCTGAAGAACGGAAAGACCCTCTGTGTGAACGCGCAGCCCGTGAAGCTGTAGATGTGCGCTTTGGTCTCGGCGTCGTAGAAGGACACCGTTCCCCCGTCGTAATCCGTGAACACCCCGACCACGCGCGGTCTGTCCCGGGGCTGGAGCAGGACGGAGGGCGAGTCCAGGGCGCGGTACTCGTCTCCTCCCCTCAGGCGCACCGTCCAGAACCCGTTCTCCGGCTTCGACGTGATCATGCCCTTCCTGTTCACGGACTCCAGCACCACGCCGAGGTCCCAGTACGTCTTCGAGCCAACGGCGACCTGAGAAGGGTTAGAAAACGTAAGGTTGGTGCAAAACAGCTGAAACAAACATCCAGTAGTTTCACTTCCTGATTTAGATCTCCGTATAAGTCCCTCTCTAGCCCCTTCCTCTTTCTCCCCTTCACTGTGCAGCTGTTTTGCTGGCTCTGGAAGCTCCTGGCTTCTATGGACTTCCCTTTAAACCTTCTTGCCCTTCTTTAGTCATTATTGAACACAGGCGTTTCATTCTGGCCTCCACATGTTTGTCTCAACCTCCTAAACCCCCACCTGAACCGAGCACATTCTCCCCAGTGTGGCTTTACCCAAATCTAAAAACTTCTTGAAAAAAGCCCTCAAAATAGCGGCAAACATAAGGATGAAAACTCAGAGTAAAGTGGAAAATCAGTGACAGAAACGTGTGAGAAAAGCAACAATAACACACTGATATGATGAAAAAGTGATCATAAAGTGACAAAAAAGTGACGGAAAAAGTGACAAAAAAGTGACGAAAAAATGATGAAAAAGTCATGAAAAAGTGACAAAAAGTGACAAAAAAGTGACAAAAATGTGACGAAAAAGTGACAAAAAAGGGACGAAAAAATGATGAAAAAGTCATGAAAAAGTGAGAAAAAGTGACAAAAAAATGATGAAAAGTCATGAAAAAATGATGAAAAAGTCATGAAAAAATGATGAAAAAGTCATGAAAAAATGATGAAAAAGTCATGAAAAAGTGACAAAAAGTGACAAAAAAGTGACAAAAAAGTGACAAAAAAGTGACAAAAAAGTGACGAAAAAGTGTTAAATTTGCAAATGAATATCAAAAGATTCCCTCATGTTACCTTCGTGTGTGGCTTTAAAAATCGTATTCATGCTTTAAACCTAATGTTTTCTTTCTGAAGACATCGTGTCACTTGGTTAATGTAAGTTCTCAAAATAGCGGCAAAAATAAGGATGAAAACGCAGAGTAAAGTGGAAAATCAGCGACAGAAACGTGCACGAAAAGCAACAATAACACACTATAAAAGCACCAAAAAATCACAACTGAAGAGTGACAAAATGGTGCTGAAAAAGTGATGAGAACACGACAAAAATCCGTCAAAAAGCACAGAAAATGCAACTAAAATATGACGAAAATATGACAATAAAGCTTCAAGAATGGGACAAAAACGTGGCGAAATTTAAATTACCATCAGCTTTGTCGGTCTTAGCTTTCAAATGCGGTGTTGCACTGGCCTATAGAGTTCGGGAATGTGATGTCATATCGCTAAGCATTATGGGATTAGCAGCAATTGTAAACTAATGCCGATTTTAAAAGTTCAAATACTGGAGTTATTGTTCACATTACAACACTTGGACACCACAGTGTGTTAGACGTATTTACCAACAGTAATTCAGTTGTTAAACGGCTTTTTTTCTCCACTTTTTGTACTGTTTTTAGCTAATGTTAGTCAATGGAGGTGTATGCTAACAGCTGCAAAGATGGCGGATCTCCATGGTAACTGTGGAACTTCCCGAACTCTGTCGGCTGCAAGCTACAGTCGAGAAGCTTTAAGATTTGGGTTTAGCCTTTTAGTATTTCAAATTGTATTTTTGCCCTGTTCTAACTACAGGATCTGGCTCCGAAAACCCAGCCAAATTGCTAGCATGAACGAGCTTCAGCTGTCCTCAGTCCATTCTGGATTTTACAGTCGATGCTAAGAACAGCCTCTGGGGAAGATTCATGGCTTACTCAAAGAAACGCGAGCGGGTCGAAACTACTAAACTAAACTAATTTTAATGCTGAAACACAATACTTTGATGCAGTGACCTCTGACCTGGAAGTAGAAGCGTCCCGATATGAAGCCCCTCTTGGCCAGGACACAGATGACGGGGTCGAACCTCTGGGGGTTGTCGGGGACGACGTGCAGCAGCTCGCCCCGTCCCGCCTGCTTCCCGTCCGGGGAGAGCACGATGTTCGGGTGCGCCGTGTCCGGGTCTAAAACCACGTCCACTGAAAGAAAGACGGACAGAAAATCAATTATCGTACATTAATCAAGTGACACGATGTCTTCAACAGGAAACATCAGACATAATCTTTTTTTATCACTTTTTCATCACTTTTTCTTCACTTTTTCTCCACTTTTTTGTCACTTCTTCGTAACTTTTTTCATCACTTTTTCATCACTTTTTCTTCACTTTTTTGCTACTTTTTCATCACTTTTTCTTCACTTTTTCTTCACTTTTTCTCCACTTTTTCGTCACTTTTTTGTCATTTTTCTTCAGTTTTTTGTCACTTTTTCGTCACATTTTTGTCATTTTTTTTGTCATTTTTTCTTCACTTTTTTATCACTTTTCTTCACTTTTTTGTCACTTTTTCATAATTTTTGTCACTTTTTCATCACTTTTTTGTCACAGGAGCTTTCAGATTCGGGTAAAGCTGAACTGGAGAAAATGCACTTGGTTAAGAGGTTAAAGTTTAGAACATACCTGCATATTTTTTCAGCATTTTCATTTCTGTAAAAGAAGATAAGAGAAGCACACATTTAACACTAGCTTTGGTTCATTACAGCGACCGCAATATGAAAGAGTGTTGCCTTTGTTCTTGAGAGTGTCCATCTGTTTGTCCAAAGTGTCCTGTAGTTTAGACAGAGCAGATCTCATTGTCCCCACACACAGCTCTGAGTGGAGACTGATCTCAGACCAGTCTTTGGAGGCAGGAGGACTGGTAACCGACGGCAACCTCTGTGATAAAGAGCACAAATATGAACCTATGAAAGCCCTAGCAACCATTTTTTTTTGTCAAAGCCTCATTTACCTGTAGAAGGTGCAGATGGTCTTCAGTGCTTTTTAACTCCTCGAGCTCCTTGTTCCTGGACTCCAGCTGCTGGACCTCCTCCCTCAGATCCTGGATCAGTTTAGCAGCTCTGATCTCCGCCGCTTCCTGCTCCTTCAGCACCTCGTCGTTCACTTCACGTTGTCTTCCTTGAATGGAGTCCGTGAGGGATGAAAACAGATTGTTGCCGACTTTCAACTCCGTCTCCGCACTTTCCTACGATGGACAAAGAAACAACTGTATGTATCTTTACGCAAACATGAGTCAAAGGTCAACATACAGATGTGGACTTACAGACGCACCTTACCAAGCTGTAGACAGTTCGAGATCTCCACTTCCTTCTTTAGCCTGTCCTCAATCATGTTTTTGAATGCGGCCTCAGTGTTCACTATTTGATCCTACAAGAGACAAAACATGTAGATTCAGTCAGTTGTTTTTCAGCAGAGGCTAAATAGTAGAAACAGTCTATTCCTGTAAGATTTCCATTGTGAGAATAAATGACTTTAAAGGCCCTTTTCGTGATTATCATACAAACAATAAAAGAGGAAGCCACTAAGTTAAAAGGTTAGTTGTCGTCCAAACTCTTTTATAACTTCCCTAACATATTTGTAGCACTACAAAACGTTTATAACTTGCAGGGTCACTTTTCAGGGTCACTGTCACAGGAATGCCAGACAAACTCTCCTGCAAGTTCGTAAAATTGATAACAATGTTTTGTATTTAGATGCACAGTGTTTTCCAACAGACTAAAGGAGGAAAACACAGATTAGAGTAAAAAAAAAGTAAACTATAGAGTCTTTATCACCGATAGTGGACATGATGAGGAATAATAATCGAACCTCAAAATCCCTTTCCATAAATGGCAGATGTGGCTCGGTGTGATTTACCTACGTCAAGGGTCCCCAACTAAATCTGTTTATTGCACTCAGCCGTGTAAAACATTGGCACAACTTGCTTATTTAACCTCTTAACCCCTGCCTTAACCCAGTGTATTTTCTCCAGTTCATCTTTACCCAAATCTAGTTGACAGCCGATATAGACCAGTGTTACGCCTCATTTGAAAGCTAAGACCTACAAAACTTTTTGTGACATATTTTTCATTTTTGTCACTTCTTTTTTGTCGCTTTTTCGTCATTTTTTCATCATTTTTTCGTCACTTTTTCGTTAGTTTTTCATCGCTTTTTTGTCACTCTTTCATCACTTTTTTCTCATATTCGTGTTGCTCTTTTGTTGCATTTTGATCCTTGTTTTCATTTCATTTTTGTTGCTATTTCCACACTCTTTTTCAGGAAGCTTTCAGATTTGGGTAAAGCCGAACTTGAGAAAATGTGCTGTATTCAGGTGGGTGTTATGAGGTTAATAAGTGATGTAATCCACACTGAGTTACTGTTACTGCAAAATGAATCATAACAATGCCTTTTTTTTTTTTTTACTTTATATTTGGTTCACTAGACTAGAATATCTTTAAAGTAACATTGCTCTAACTTGAGTAAATATTTTGTCTGCTCTGGTCAAATCTGGTAGTTTAGTTCAGCGTCCTGGTCCCAGATGATCTCCTTGTGCTCACCTTCCTGTGCCTGCTCTCCTCCTCTACGCTCACAGTCTTGTGGTTCTTATGCTCCGTCTCGACGCAGAACTGACAAACGCACTTCTGCTCGTCTCTGCAGAACATCTCCAGCAGACGGCCGTGCTTCTCACACAGCCTCTCCTGCAGGTCTCCCACCGGGTCGATCAGCTTGTGCACTCTCAGCGAGGACACTTTCCGGTGCGGCTCCAGGTGCATGGGGCAGTAGGACGTCAGGCAAACCAGGCAGGACTTCTGGGCTTTGACCTGGAGCGACCCGGCGGAGCAGACGTCGCAGGTCACTTCCCCGGGGAGGACGGCGCTGAGCGGGGCGGCCGTCTCGCACACGATCACGCTTCTGAACGAGTCGGCCAGCTCTTTGAACGCCACGTTGATGCTGATTTCGGGGAGAGGGGAGAAGGTCCTGGCGCAGGTGGGGCACCGGCTGGCGTCGTCGCACTCGGCCCAGGCTGTTTGGAGGCAGGTCTGGCAGAAGTTGTGTCCGCACGGCGTGGTGACCGGGTCGGTGAAGATCAGGGAGCACAGGGGGCACTGGAGCTGCTTCTCTGGGAGCGTGGGGCCCGTGGACGCCATGGTCTGCAAAAAACAATCACCAAAAAAAGATATCAGAATCCAAAGAAGGAAATTGTTTGAATTACAGGAGGGCATTAAGAGTCATTACATTTATTATTCATTAAGGCGAGACACTGCAGGTGAATAGGGAAAAAATTTCAATTTACAGATATCAATTTGAAACTGTTGCTGTAGATCACTGGCATAAATGTGAGATAAAAATACACTGCAAGTTTTCTGTCATTTTATCTTTTCATATAAGAACAAGGTGTTTTATGCCTAAAAATGCCCCAAATTTCCCATCTTTTCGGCGACGAGATCTGAATAATGGATAGAGCTACATTTTATTGGTAAATGAGCTACCAAGACTTTTTCAGAGGGGATTTTGGATTTCTTGTTTAGTTTTAAAATAAGCTGTTTTTTAGTGGAAGAATTTGTAAAAATGTAATTTTCGCCTTATTTTTTGACATTCAAAACTCAATAAATGGGGCTAGGAGTTAGATATTAAAAAATCCCTCTGAAAAAATCTTCCATATATTGTTCAGTCCAAGGCTGGAAAATGTGAAGTGTTTAGGTCCGACTGACGTGGACATAGTGTCGCCACAATGACAGAAAAATGTGTTTTGAGAAAAAGGCCCTTGAAATTGCATTGTCCCATATAAGTCTATGGGGGAACATTGAATCAGCGCAATATTTAAACATGTTTTTGTGAAGATTAGGCATATTTTCTGTTTCCGGGTGAAAGCTTATATGTTCAGAGACCAAAAATTAGTTTTGCCTGTAGTCTCTCCCCTTAAAAAGTAATTAAAAAGCATAACATTTGATTCCAACTGGCATTAAATCAAATAATGAGAAAATAATGAAATGTGCTTGACTATTTTGCTGTTTTTACTGCATAAGTTTGTAGAAAATACATAATGGTCTTGAACAAATAGAGCAGTATTGGATGGAATTGTCTTTTTTTTGTTGCTGAAAAGTTTCCCATTGTGTCTGATTACAAATTCCCTCTTTCTTCTGTTTGATGTTTCAATGAAATGAAATGTGCACAGGGTTCTTAATAATAAAATAAATTTAGTATTTGGGCATCAAAATGGCATGAAAAAGCATTAACATGGCTGACTCTTACCTGTATAAACCCTGATATAATAAAATACATATCTAAATCTAAAGTAATAACCTAAAATCAAGCAACAAAGTTTGCCCCAGGGCAGCTATGGCTATAGCTTACCACCCCCGAGTATGCATCATCATCGCGATTATTATTAGACAACATAAAGTCTGGCATGTTTTAATTATAGGGAGGAAAGTAAAAGACAAAACATGTACTTACTTTAAAAATGAACAACACTTTTTAGATGCTTCTCAAAGTACATTAACCTACTACTTATTAACTGTACGTGCCTCCCTTAATGCGCTTCAAGCACCCACAGCTGCCTTAGGGCGGAATGGCAGAAACATGGCAGCCAATCCGTGCCTACATGACCCCTTTGATCCTCACGACAACAACAGGCCACTGTTTTTCCATACTGAGATATGTTCTTCCCTGAGCTTAGACGAGTTGATGCATAACTGTCTGGTCTTTATGCGTGCGCTCAGTCACGCAAAAAGAGCAAAGATGTTGTTAGCATTTAGCCTCTCCTCCTCTCCTCTATGGGGCCAAACAGGGGTGAAGTTAGAAGCGACCAAGCCCTTCCACGTTTCCCATACTTAAATATGGTTACATGAGTAGTTACAAGATCCAAGTATAGTCACACAAAATGAAACATTTAAAAGGGGGGGGGGATTAAAAGGGGAACTATATTAAGGCGTAATAACACCTTAGGAGCACTTCGACATTCATGCAGTAATAATATCTTTACTGCAAACAGGGGAATTGTGAAAGAGCTTGGTTGCTTCTAAATTCACCCCCGTAAAGGAGAGGAGGAGAGGCTTAATGCTAAAATCACCCCCGGTCTTGTTGTGTGACTGAGCACACGCGTAAAGACCAGACAGGTACGCATCAACTCGTCTAAGCTCAGGTAAGAGCATATCTCAGTGTGGCCTGTTCCTTTAAGCTCACGCAAAAGCAATTTACTCCACTTGACCAAACCTGGCTCAAGATCTGGCAATGGTTTAACTCAGGCGATGCAGAAGAACGAGTCAAACACAGAGCTCAGAGTATCCTCAAGTGTTTGGCCCAAGGACACAGTGACAGTCAGTGTGCAATGCAATAGTAGAGCGGATCGAACCACAAAACCTGCAGGTACAGGAGCATTCACACGGACAGGCTTAGAATTGAATAGAATAGAATAGAATAGAATAGAATAGAATAGAATAGAATAGAATAGAATAGAATAGAAACACTTTATTGTCTACCATGCACAATGATGGCAGAAATGTGCCTTTGGCTCGCTCATACATTCTAATACATTTGTCCGGCAATGTACATCATGAAATCAGTTCATTATAAAATCAGTTCACTGCAGACACAGCAGCAGCAGGTACACTTCATTAAGGAAAGGAAAAAGGAACAGACTGGCTGAACGACATTAATACTTACAACTTATTCAGCTCCTTGATGGCAAAGGGAACAAAAGAATTCCTGTACACATTTTTCTTGGCACAAGGAAGTCTGTATCTCTGCCCGGATGGAAGGAGCTCAAAGTGATGGGACAATGGGTGGCGTCATCGATCTTACAGACACAACGCACTGCTTTGCTATAATGCTGAGATAAACTGGTTTGTTCTTGGCCTGTTATTTTACTGCCCTGTTTAACAACTCTGCCAAGTTTAGCTTCAGATACCTTCAGATCACAAAGCTTCACGGTTCATTTCTGTATGATGGAGATTTTCCCAATAAACCTGCATCTCTTTTCAAACCAGTTTTGCATCTTCGACCGTGATTTACTCTCAGTCCATGTGACACTTTAACCTGCTGAAAACACACGGGCGTTTCTCGTGCATGGGCCAGATTGCACAACCGGGCCCGGCCTCGAACGTAGCGCAATTCCCAGTAGATTAGGAAGCCGAATAAAGCCTTTCTTAACCTGGATTCCGAGGAAAGCTGCAATTCTACCGCTTCTGGCAATTGATTTCTATATATTTTTCCATAGCAGCTTTTCTAAGTGGTCATTCAGGTTGCAAGATCCTGACTTTCAAGCCTCATACACCCATCGCATTAGTCACCACCGAGTAAACAGGCACGCCTCATAATTACTCCAATGGCATCCTTCACACAACCATATTTTCCACTCATCCGTCTTCTCCTTCTTTTGCAAAGGGGCGTGGGCGGTCCTACCTTCTCTGGGAAGTCTCATGCCCAGTATGCAGCCATCAGGAAGCTACGACCTGCCACAAATGCATTCAACACTAGCTACATGATTACAAAGTGATGAGGTTGCAATATCTCCACTTCTTGCATTGTAAAGTTTACTGTGAGTAAATCATTCATGAGAACTCATTGTTAAAGTGGTGAGAGGAGTTAAACAAACAGCTGGGACTTTTAGCTAATTTAATAATCCATAAATGGGTTTGTAGAATATGCATAGACTCCCATGTTCTGTGAGATGATGTTTTATCTCTTGGAAAAAGCAAGAATTCACGATGTCTTCAAGGAGTTTTAGTTCAGACTGGTTTTGAAAGTGTTCAGCACAATCGTAGCCTTAAAGTTGCAGATTTGAAAACACAAAATAGGAGAGGATCTAGCTACACCTTATACCACAAGTATTACCTAGTGTAACCCTTTAAAATCTCCGCTAATCTGCCTAATCTGAGCCGGTATGAGTGCAGTGAAAGGCTGGTACTCACGGTGGCGGAGGCAGGTGGGTCACACGGTGCAGCAGGTGACGCCTTATGAATGAACACATTACGGAGTGTGAGCTGCGACGCAGGGAAATGAAACGTCAACACAGTTATTCATCAGCCCGGGCCCTCCCTCCGCTCAGCTGGTGAAACTGTTTAAGTACACGCAGGCTGTTGTTTTTTCCACTGGGGATGTGATGGAAAAACAATTGCTTACTGTTTTAGCTTGAATTGGCAGGGGAAATATTGTGTTATAATGGTTTAACAAAGTGTCTCAATAATGAATGACGATTTCAAGACAAAAATCCCGTTAATATCACATTAGGAAATAGAATAGTGTAAATTCTGACTCATTCAGGTAGTTACGGTAATGCAGTAGGTTTAGAAATAAATAATGACAAATGTTGCCTGTACTTTACCTTCTGTATTGAAACACAAAGTAGGAAGTGGAAATAATGACTTCCTTTTAAAAAGTCTGTTCCTCAACACCAGGGTCGTCTATGTCTTTAAAGTAATAGATTTATACTTTATTTCTGTGATTATTTATCATTGAACAAGTTAAATAACCAGTTCAACTAAACCTAAAATTCGATATATTGAGGAAGGAAACTATCACGATAAAAGATGTAATTGATGACATTAGACATTAAACCTTAAAGACAGTATAGATTTGTTCAAAAAGTGCTTAATCTTAAAATATAAACATGAAATACAGTGAGACACAATTTACTTTGGGTGAAAAGTTAAAGGGACTATACAGAGTTTAAAAATGTTAAAACTAAGTATTTTCCTCCCCCTACATGAGCCCAGACCCGTTCACCACAACTGCCTCTAAAATCCTGCACTGTCACTCAAAAAGTTGTTACTTCGGGTCCAAAGTGCTGTCAGGCACGAGCTTAATGTAGAAGCTGCAGCTACACATATGACCTGAGGTGGCAGCAGTGAGTATAAAATGGCCAACTTGCATCTAGCCCCTTTAAGAATTACACTAGAAACATTAAAATAATATACAGTGCATTAATATTGAGCCCAAAACTACCTTGTTAATCTGTCATTTATTGAACGATAAGTCAATATATAAATTATCCTGACAGCTCTATAGTCCCGGGTTCGACTCCCGGACTGTGCTGGCTTTTCTGTGTGGAGTTTGCACGTTTCTCGACCCGGGTCTGGAGGGGTTTTCTCAACTCCGGTTTCCCCCATCAATGGGGACAGAATAAAGTTCACCTTAAAGGGGCTAGATGCAAGTTAACCATTTTGTGCTCACTACTGCCACCTCAGGTCTTATGCGTAACTGCAGCTTCTATATTAAGTTCGTGCATGACGGCACTTCGGACCCGAAGGAACACCTTTTTGAGTGACAGTGCAGGATTTTACAGGCAGTTGGTCAACGGGTCTGGGCTCATTCTACACATTACCACATTAGGCTGGAACATGTAGGGGGAGGAAAATACTTAGTTTTTACATTTTTAAACTCTGTATAGTCCCTTAAAAGCAGGACTAAGTAACTTGTTTACCTTCATGAATCCTTTCCTAGTCCCTCTGGGGGTAATACAAGTGTTAATGGGATGACTGGGGGGTTTCTCTCTCTTCTCCCCCTGGTGCCTCTGGCCAGAAAACCACAATTGTAGCTTTCCCTGCTCCGACCCAGAGGCGCAATAAACACTAATGGAATCACGAATAAGAAGCTAACAGGCTAACGGGCAAAGCTACGGGCTAGCACCACTTAAACAGTATTTACAGCCAAGTTTAAAAAATATCTCCATTGTGTATTTGGATGTACAATATCCCTCTCACGGACAATTAATGAGTAAAAAAATGCAACATGCTACGACACCTGCAGTGGCGCTGTCTAGTTACTGTCTTGTTAACCGCCCTGAAGCACTGTATTTACCACAATAGCACTATTTTGGGGCTATGTTGTTGATATATAATAAGTTAAATGATAGTGGAGTTGAAAGAGTGGAAAAGTATAGTGTGTCAGTGGGTGTGTGCAGGAATGCTGCGGCTCTGCATAGTATTAACAATGCATCAGGGCACAGCCAGTAAGTAGCATTGATTTGGAGTAAACGTGTTGGCAGCACAGACCTTTTAGGGAAGAAAGAATGAGGTTAGGCACACGACACAAGTGGGAGTGGAGAGTTATCTGCAGGTCGTCATGTGTGGCAAGTGTAAAGTGCACTTGTACACGATCATAAACACTGTCATTTTGTTTGATCGTTAAACGTGAGGGAAAACAAGCAACAGGAATTCAACCTATTTGTAACGATACTTAGTTTTCGATACCGATACACTAACGATCCTGTTTTCAATACCTATAGTAAAATATGTGTCCTCTAGAACCAGAGAACAGAATAAATGTGTGGAAGATCTGCAAATTTACAATATCATCTACAATGTCAAGAAATGTGTGGAAAAATGGGGTATAATTTGGGGGGGAAATGGGAGAAATTGTGACCAAAAAAAGGAAAAACATGGGGCTAAAGGGTAATAAAAAAAGGGAATAATTTGAGGGAAATAGGAAAAAATATTACTATTTTAAAATGACCACAAAATTTTTTGAAAAAATAAGAAGAAAAAAAGGAAAACATTTTCATGAAAAGTGTGGAGGAAAAAAAAGGGAAAAAAAAGAAAGACATGGGGGGGGGGGGGGGGGGATCATTTATTTGAGCTGATACAACCAAGTCACTTGCTGTCCTGAGACCAACAGCATCAAAACTTGGATCTAACGATAAAAGGTTTTTTTGGTATCTGCTTTCAATGCTTTTATTTTTCTGATACTGGTAGAAACTTAACTTTTTTTCCAATACCAGACTGGTGTTGTTACAGGGCGGGACAAGAACAGACTGAAAAAGCTGGTCAGGAGGGCCAGCTCCGTCCTGGGCTGCCCCCTGGACTCTGTGGAGGAGGTGAGGGACAGGAGGGTGTTAGCCAAGCTCAGCTCCATCATGGACAACACCTCCCACCCACTGCACCCCACTGCTGTCAGACTGTACAACAAGACTGTGAAGTAACATGTGCAATAACCCCTTTGCCACAAACTGGGAAAATTAGAAAAAAAAATGGGATGAAAAAAAATAATGTATTCCCAGTTTGTGGCAAAGGGGTTATTGCACATGTTACTTTACAGTCTTGTTGTACAGTCTGACAGCAGTGGGGATGAAGGACCTGCTCCTTCTTGCACTGAGGGTGCCTCAGTCTTCCACTGAAAGAGCTGCTCAGCTCCTCTACAGTCCCATGCAGTGGGTGGGAGGTGTTGTCCATGATGGAGGTGAGCTTGCCTAATACCCGCACCTCCTTCACAGAGTCCAGGGGGCAGCCCAGGACGGAGCTCCTGACCAGCTTGGTACAATAATCTACGTGCAATAATCTCTGTATCAGCACCGCTTTTTTCCCTGTACAAGCATCACTTATTGACAACCTGCACTAGGATATAGATAGATAGATAGATAGATAGATAGATAGATAGATAGATAGATAGATAGATAGATAGATAGATAGATAGATAGACAGATAGACAGATAGACAGACAGACAGACAGATAGATAGATAGATAGATAGATAGATAGATAGATAGATAGATAGATAGATAGATAGATAGATAGATAGATAGATAGATAGATAGATAGATAGATAGATAGATAGATGGATAGATAGATAGATAGATAGATAGATAGATGGATAGATCTTCTTCTCACATCACGCACTGAGAAAACAAAAGTGACAGATTTCCATTTCCACAGAAGCCACACCGTGACCTCCTTGTTATCTTGACATTTGCATTTGGTGCAGCACAAATATTTCCATGTGTTTTGAATGTCTGAGGCAGAAGCAGCCTGTGTTTTTGTAAACCGACCATGACATCGCCCACTGTACGTGCCACAACGGGCTGTTCTCTCAATCACGGAACTCGGCACAATCAACAGCCACAGGTCACGCAATCTGACAATTTACATGCCGGTGTTATTGCAGTTCTGGCAGTCCTCCACTAGGGGGCAGCATTACGCAAAGATAAACACTGCACTGACTGAAACTAAAGCGACGTCATCCTGTTAGGATGATAACGGCATCAGGTTTAGTTCAATAAATGACAGACACACAATATAGTATACACAGTAAAGTTGAGATTAAGACCAGACAGGAAAATATGGCACCGTTTACGATGAATGAAAAAACAACAACACACTGACGTAAACACATTAAGATGCTCGGACTTGAACTTGTCCCATAAAAATGAAGAAGTATCTTTAGAAAACAATTGGTGACTCGATAGTTAGTCACCGATTTACTGGCCTATCTAATCACGAATGGGTTAGTCATTGGTGACTAGATGGGTCACCACTGATTAACCCACTAGTGCTCTGGATCCGAGTCTTTGGGATCCGTTCATTTCAAAGAGTTGTTCTTTTTGATATGCAATTTGAATAACGGCAGTCAGATAACTCAACCATATCTAAGACACGATCGATAAAAGGCTTTTTTAAATGTAAATAATCTAAAATTACAATTGGACTGATACGTACTCTTTGAAAAGTACGTATCAGTATCTTAATGTTATAATGGATTGTTTGCTATTATGTGCAAAACTAATCAATCAATAAAAAAATAAAGTACGGTGAAGTGTCTTGCCCAAGTACACGATGACAGTGTGCATTTGCGGGAGCTGGGATTCGAAACCACAACCTTCTGATCACGAGATGACCCGCTCTACCAACTGCGCCAGTTTTTATGGCTCATTACACATCTCTACAAAGTTTTATGTGAATTGTTGGACGTCTGCACCAAAGAACATTCCTAGTTTGTGAACCGGCTCACTAACAATGGCAATAAAAACTATAAAACCTGATTCTGATTGTGAATCAATTCTCGCCACACAACTAATAAAAAGAGCCTGCACCTCATTGTCAAAGCAGTACTAAGTAACGTGTCCTTTTCGTAGTCCCTGTGGGGGTGATACAAGTGTAAATGGGATGATTGGAGGGTCTTTCATCTCCCCCTGGAGTCTCTGACCAGAAAACCATGCTTGCAACTTGCCCGGCACTGGACCGGAGTCACCAATACACACTAATGGAATCACGAAGAAGAAGCTAACAGGCTAACGGGCAAAGCTAACTGCGGGCTAGCGTCACTTAAACAGTATTTACAGCCAAGTTTGAGTGAAAAAAAAAGATTTCCATTGTATAATTGGATGTATCCTTGCTACGACACCTGCAGTTGCGCTTCTGGCCTCTGGGGGCAAGAGTTACTTACTGCTTTAATGCTGATTCTTGTTTTTGTTAGAGGTAAAGTTGAAAAAAAGATTGGTCGGTCATGAACAACCAGAGTCTACTGAGGTATTTTCCTACCATAAAGTATCAAACCCCAAAAGCTGTTATTAGGACAGGCCTGATTGTCCTCGTGTGTATTCTGACAAACATACCTTCTGCAGTGGCATGTTTACACTGGCTTCACTTTAGGCACACCTGCTCAACGAATCTGTGCAATGAAACATGGCCAAGATCACAGATGAGATGTTCCCAACTCTCTGAGGTGGGGCAGCCCATTCTCTGCTGCAACACTACGCCGCATGTTTGTCTTTCAATACTGAATCTCCCCTTAGGCACAAAACAGTGAACAGTGCCTGACCTAGATTTGAAGTTTTTTTGCTGGTGTGTGTCTCTCCCCTATGAACAAAGCAGTACATTGTGTGGGTGTCAGTGACGCTCCTGCTCAAAATAAGATCTTCAGTATCTTTCTCACCGCGACGCTCAACGCTGCGGTGAAGCGGATCGTGACCGCTCTGCGCGGTTACGACTCTACATTTTCTCAGTCAAGTGTGGTTTTAATTTCTTCCAACAACTGGACAACTCAGCCCCAAACCTGCAGGGAAGATATGCCCGCTGAAAACAACACTGACAACTATCGAAGTTAAAGGGATATTTCAGGATTTTTGACATAGGGCCTCATTTCCTAGTTATCCAGAGTGTTGCTGATTTCAAGCAGTTCTTATATTTGAAGAGTTACGTGGCGCTAGGCTAATGCAAGGCTAGCGCATTAAAAACAGTCTGACCCGCTTCACAGTGCACCTGAGGCAAATCACTTATAACGCCAGACTAACCATATAAATGTCTGTGTTGATAGAGTCATTTTAACCATTGCATTTAAAATAGCTTATATTTGAGCAGCATCCGCTTCGTTGTTGTATAAACTCACTGTGGAGCGGGTCAGACTGTTTTTAATGCAGGCTAGCTGATACCATAGACATGCACTAGCCTAGCACTAGCCTAGCACCACGTAACTCTTCAAATATAAGAACTGCATGAAATACAAAAAAATATCTCCAGAAATCAGCAACACTCTGGATAATGAGGCCCTATGTCAAAAAATGAAATGAATGAAATATCCCTTTAATGTGTGTGATTACGACATATCTTGTGTAAGTTGGAATTTGTAGTAGTCTAATAAGGCTAGAGACCAGACTGGAGGATGAAGAGGATTACATCAAAAATATCAGGATTCAATGTAAGAATCATGATTTGATCACATCCCAGAGGTGCACAGTCACCCTCCTCACAGTGGTAAAACAATGTCGCTGTTTTGGGGATTTAGCTGTCGAGTGCCAACAACCCAGACAATTTTCATGATATTTGTAGCACCACAGAGTATTCTATGTTATAGCTATGGACACATGGGAAGAGGCAAATGCCTAAATATCTCAGATTCAACGACAACATTGTTGACACATTTTCTTGCTGCAGATCGATCGCCTTTTATCGCGTGTGCATTTAAACAGCCTGGTTCTCAGATTGAAGACTTAACCCGGATGTTTCTCAGCCGTCCTTGGACCGATTGTAAAATTTCAACAGTTTCGATCTTTCCATGGGAAGCCGCTCAGGCGGTCAGTGGAAGTTTGGATGATTTTAGTCTCTTCTTTTCATTTTTATTCAGTCTTATTTTAGTCAACGAAAATATGTGGACATTTTAGAAAAACTTTTTTATTTAGTTTTAGTCCAGGTTTATTCTACGAAACTAACTCCTCCTGACTCAGAGAAGTAGACTGGGTTCATTCAAGGCACACTGTGTAACATTATGGAACAGAAAATGCTATTTTTGCGGTGGCTAATTAAAAAAATGCATTGGATGAGGACAAACTACCACGCAAGTAAGGACGCAGGTGGAAACATATCTGATTGTACGTTTTCTAACAAGCATTTTTGCGATTGATTGATTAGATTACATTTCAGATACAACTGTAAACAGCTACGTTAGCACACAGAGTCCAGAACATGTGAGTGAGGTTAAAAAATACAGCAGATTTGATTCAAAACAAGATGCTATGTACAAGATTTTGTAATATGGCTTATATAATTCAAATGGCCAAATGGTTAAGTTCCAGTTTTGACTGGGTTTATTTTTAAGACACTGTTAAATCCTGGTTTCGGTCTGGGCTGGACCTAAGACGATATTTACTTTTAATGTATATCTGGTGTTAATACTGTTTGGTCTTTGCAAAGTTGCTTGTTAGTTTTTTTTAGATGTTTTTCAGCAATAAAAATGTCACACAATAAATCCTTGTATGGTTTTTATTTACTTGAAATGTTACTAAGCTTTTTTCAAGTTTCTCCAATGAGCAGGTAAACATATGGACACATGTGACCCTTGAATGCCAAAGTAGAATAATGCAGTACTGGAACAAGTAACAATACCTCTACTCAGGATATAAATGAAAGATTACTGATTGACAGGGAGATATTCTTTTTTTGCATGTTTATAGTAGTAGGATATGTATCTATCTTTGTCTGAGGAAAAAGTACCGTCTATTTGTAATGTATTGTTTGTGTCCTGGTGCTTTCCTACTGTGAAAACAATTTTCCCTTGTGGAAAAATAAACCAAACTAATGCAATACGTTCCCATGCCTGTAGCATCAAGTCATGCCGAGCTGTCATAATGAGGCCTCTGCAGTGAACCAGGTTTGGCAAGTCACCTGTCAAACGTTAATCCGCTGAATTAAATATAGATTCGATCTGGAAAGTCTATTTTGAGCTACAGAAGTGTCGACTGCACGTACGAAGTGTAGGTGGGAATCAGGTTTTAGAGCTGTCGTAATGTTTAAGCAAATATTTACTAAACACATATGTACAATATACATACACAATTTTTAATAAACAAAGAATTTAGTGACATATAAAAAAAAATCATGGTAAATAACAAAAGGTAAATTGAGACAGGAGCCATTCCTTGAGCAGAATCAGTCTGAGAAAACACATACCTTTTTTGTCCCACAGGCATTAATCTTTACTCCGAGTACCCGTAACTCGAGGATCCTGCCAGAAGTTTAACAAACTGAGCAACTCAACACAGATTATTCAGTATTTAGCAGAGATGTTCATAAAAGAGCTAAAACACTCTCAAAGTCAAACCATTTACTGAAAAACATCGACAAAACGTTTTAATAAAAGTAATATTGAAACTTTACTCAGTTTCACCTTCTTCTTTAAATCTGAGGTCGATCCAAGTACTCCCTGCCAAGTGCTCAAGCACCCCAAGAGGTTCCCGTTCCCCTGGTTGGGAAACAAACACTGTTGTAAGTCAAGCCAGCTGACTTTTAACCATCATTTTTTAGTTTTTAGAAATGTTTATAAATGCACTCTCTCCAGTCTAAATGAATCTTTCAGCCGTGACTCTCCTCTTCCAGCAGGAGGACAATCAGCCACCTCAGCCTCTCCATATCCTTTTCACCACCACCAGTGTCTTTGATGCCCAAACATTAAAGCCTTCTGTTTTCCAAAATAGCTCTGATGATACAATGATTAAAAGGCAATTATAGATCTGTTTGCATTAGATCTTTCTACATGCAAATCGTTGTGGCGCCATTTCAGTCACAAGCATGTATCCATTTTGGCCCCTCTCGAATAAGTGATGTTACCACAGGAATAACCATCGTGAGGAAGGTTGGTTCTACTCAAAAGATTGTGTTGTAATAACGCTCCATCACACGCTCCCTTCATTGTGAAGTTAAAACCAAAAGGAGTCACTGGTTTATCAGGTCCCAACATTGCAGAGCCGGAATCCCACTGGTATGTTTGGCAGAGTCGTATAGTGTGGATTGACGAGTATGTTTGAACTCACCTTAACTTTCATTACAGAGAAAACAGAACCTAAGCTGCGTCCCCACCTAACGCGTTAAATCTGTGCGTTTTGACTCTTGCCTTTTTGCCGCGTTTTGATGTAGATTCATCGACAATGAAATACAGCGTCCACACTGAGCTGTGGGTAACGCACGCCGGGGGCAACGCACAAGACGCATTCCTCAAAATAGAAACAATTCTATTATTTCAGGCGTGTGTTATGTTTGTGCGATGCACGGCCTGTGTTTTTGAGCCCCACTCGCTTCTAGAAACTGTTTCTGTCGCTCGAGTCAAATGTGTCGCTTAATCGTGCTCACTTCAGAAGGAGCCACTGCTGCGGCGAAATTCTGTGAAAACTTTTTTTTCCCACGCACTGTTTGCTCTGGTGACAGTGGAATAGTTTTAGGGCCTTCCTTCGACACTTAACGCAAACCTCACCCCGTTTTCAACCCTCCTGCCTCTCCCGGACACTGTGGCAGACTCACATTCCATAAAGTGTGGTATGACAAGTTCGGACTCACTTTTATTTTCATTTTAGAGAAAACAGAACTTACACTCGAGGCCCAAACCCAAAGTACAGGCCTGTAGGCCTTGAGAGCAAAATGGAGAAACAGTTTTTACCTCATCACCAGAAGCCTGTACATCAAGCCTGCTGACTTCATACTCTCAGCCCATCACTTTCTGGTCCTTGTTATAAATGCACTCTTTTTTGCCTAAATTAATCATTTCAGCCGTGACTCTCCTCTTCCAGCAGGAGGACAATCAGCCACCTCAGACTCTCCATATCCTTTTCACCACCACCAGTGTCTTTGATGCCCAATGTAGGAACATTAAAACTTTCTGTTCTCCAAAATAGCTCTGATGATACAATGATTAAAAGGCAATTATAGATCTGTTTGCATTAGATCTTTCTACATGCAAACCCTTATGGCGCCATTTCAGTCACAAGCATGTTTCCATTTTGGCCCCACTCGAATAAGTGATGTTACCACAGGAATGACCCGCCTTTCTGGTCCTTTGATGTCGACTCAGGCTGAGTTTCAACCATCGTGAGGAAGGTTAGTTCTACTCAAAAGATTGTGTTGTAACAACGCTCCATCACACGCTCCCTTCATTGTGAAGTTAAAACCAAAAGGAGTCACTGGTTTATCAGGTCCCAACATTGCAGAGCCGGAATCCCACTGGTATGTTTGGCAGAGTCGTATAGTGTGGATTGACGAGTATGTTTGAACTCACCTTAACTTTCATTACAGAGAAAACAGAACCTAAGCTGCGTCCCCACCTAACGCGTTAAATCTGTGCGTTTTGACTCTTGCCTTTTTGCCGCGTTTTGATATAGGTTCATCGACAATGAAATACAGCGTCCACACTGAGCTGTGGGTAACGCACGCCGAGGGCAACGCACAAGACGCATTCCTCAAAATAGAAACAATTCTATTATTTCAGGCGTGTGTTAAGTTTGTGCGATGCACGGCCTGTGTTTTTGAGCCCCACTCGCTTCTAGAAACTGTTTCTGTCGCTCGAGTCAAATGTGTCGCTTAATCGTGCTCACTTCAGAAGGAGCTACTGCTGCGGCGAAATTCTGAGAAAACCTCAAGTTTTTTTCCACGCACTGTTTGCTTCGGTGACAATGGAATAGTTTTAGGACCTTCCTTCGACACTTAACGCAAACCTCACCCCGTTTTCAACCCTCCTGCCTCTCCCGGACACTGTGGCAGACTCACATTCCATAAAGTGTGGTATGACAAGTTCGAACTCACTTTTATTTTCATTTTAGAGAAAACAGAACTTACACTCGAGGCCCAAACCCAAAGTACAGGCCTGTAGGCCTTGAGAGCAAAATGGAGAAACAGTTTTTACCTCATCACCAGAAGCCTGTACATCAAGCCTGCTGACTTCATACTCTCAGCCCATCACTTTCTGGTCCTTGTTATAAATGCACTCTTTTTGCCTAAATTAATCATTTCAGCCGTGACTCTCCTCTTCCAGCAGGAGGACAATCAGCCACCTCAGACTCTCCATATCCTTTTCACCACCACCAGTGTCTTTGATGCCCAATGTAGGAACATTAAAACTTTCTGTTCTCCAAAATAGTTCTGATGATACAATGATTAAAAGGACATTATAGATCTGTTTGCATTAGATCTTTCTACATGCAAACCCTTATGGCGCCATTTCAGTCACAAGCATGTTTCCATTTTGGCCCCACTCGAATAAGTGATGTTACCACAGGAATGACCCGCCTTTCTGGTCCTTTGATGTCGACTCAGGCTGAGTTTCAACCATCGTGAGGAAGGTTAGTTCTACTCAAAAGATTGTGTTGTAACAACGCTCCATCACATGCTCCCTTCATTGTGAAGTTAAACAAAAGGAGTCACTGGTTTATCAGGTCCCAACATTGCAGAGCCGGAATCCCACTGGTATGTTTGGCAGACTCGTATAGTGTGGATTGACGAGTATGTTTGAACTCACCTTAACTTTCATTACAGGGAAAACAGAACCTAAGCTGCGTCCCCACCTAACACGTTAAATCTGTGCGTTTTGACTCTTGCCTTTTAGCCGCGTTTTGATGTAGATTCATCGACAATGAAATACAGCGTCCACACTGAGCTGTGGGTAACGCACGCCGGGGGCAACGCACAAGACGCATTCCTCAAAATAGAAACAATTCTATTATTTCAGGCGTGTGTTAAGTTTGTGCGATGCACGGCCTGTGTTTTTGAGCCCCACTCGCTTCTTGAAACTGTTTCTGTCGCTCAAGTCAAATGTGTCGCTTAATCGTGCTCACTTCAGAAGGAGCTACTGCTGCGGCGAAATTCTGAGAAAACCTCAAGTTTTTTTCCACGCACTGTTTGCTTCGGTGACAATGGAATAGTTTTAGGACCTTCCTTCGACACTTAACGCAAACCTCACCCCGTTTTCAACCCTCCTGCCTCTCCCGGACACTGTGGCAGACTCACATTCCATAAAGTGTGGTATGACAAGTTCGGACTCACTTTTATTTTCATTTTAGAGAAAACAGAACTTACACTCGAGGCCCAAACCCAAAGTACAGGCCTGTAGGCCTTGAGAGCAAAATGGAGAAACAGTTTTTACCTCATCACCAGAAGCCTGGACATCAAGCCTGCTGACTTCATACTCTCAGCCCATCACTTTCTGGTCCTTGTTATAAATGCACTCTTTTTGCCTAAATTAATCATTTCAGCCGTGACTCTCCTCTTCCAGCAGGAGGACAATCAGCCACCTCAGACTCTCCATATCCTTTTCACCACCTCCAGTGTCTTTGATGCCCAATGTAGGAACATTAAAACTTTCTGTTATCCAAAATAGCTCTGATGATACAATGATTAAAAGGACATTATAGATCTGTTTGCATTAGATCTTTCTACATGCAAACCCTTATGGCGCCATTTCAGTCACAAGCATGTATCCATTTTGGCCCCACTCGAATAAGTGATGTTACCACAGGAGTGACCCGCCTTTCTGGTCCTTTGATGTCGACTCAGGCTGAGTTTCAACCATCGTGAGGAAGGTTAGTTCTACTCAAAAGATTGTGTTGTAACAACGCTCCATCACACGCTCCCTTCATTGTGAAGTTAAACAAAAGGAGTCACTGGTTTATCAGGTCCCAACATTGCAGAGCCGGAATCCCACTGGTATGTTTGGCAGACTCGTATAGTGTGGATTGACGAGTATGTTTGAACTCACCTTAACTTTCATTACAGAGAAAACAGAACCTAAGCTGCATCCCCACCTAACGCGTTAAATCTGTGCGTTTTGACTCTTGCCTTTTTGCCGCGTTTGAGCTGTGGGTAACGCACGCCGATTCTATTATTTCACGCGTTTGTTAAGCGATGTGCGATACTCGTTACTCGCTTCTATTTTGTCACTTGAAACTGTTTCTGTCGCTCGAGTCTCATGTGTCGCTTAATCGCGCTCACTTCTGAAGGAGCCACTGCTGAGGCGAAATTCTGAGAAAATCTATAGTTTTTTCCATGCGCTTTTCATTGTGCTTTGGTGCCTACTTTCCTCCAACACTAAACGCAAACCTGACTCGGCCTTCAACCCTCCTGCCTCTCCCGGACACTAGTGATGCCCTTCCTGACACTGTCTCTCCCCGCCTCGTGCAGTGGCTTCCAGAATCAAAATCAGAATAGTTTTTATTGCCATTGTTTGTAAACAGGTTCACAAACTAGGAATTTTAACACAGACTCTGTCCTGAGTTACTAGGTCTCTTTATCGTTCATGAGTCTGACGGGGGTGGGGAAAAAACTGTTCAAGTGGCGGGATCTATGGGTCTTGATAGACCGTAGCCTCCTGCCTGAGGGGAGGGGGGGAATAGTCCACGTCCAGGGTGAGAAGGGTCAGCTGTGATCTGACCCACACGCCTCCGGGTCCTGGAGGTGAACAGGACTTGGAGGGATGGGAGCTCACAACCAGTGGTGTAGTCTTCAATTTTCTAGTGGGTATACTGGCACGGGGGATAGCCAATTATATGCACTGAAAAAAATTGCCCGTCACATACTATTAATAATATTAAATGTATCACAGACAATTAAATAGATTTTAAAGCAAACTGTGAATATAAATGTTATTGAAAGAACAAGCAATAGACCCATAGGATTGTTCTTGAAATTCAAAGGCTGTAGCCAGGCTATAAGGCTGCGGGACAGAAGCCAAAATGAAAACTTCAATGAATAAAGCCCTCTTTCCCGTGGACTTCACTGCGTTGTGATTGTTTCCCGCCTGCACCTGTCACTGACTTTGCCAGAGGCCGCTCTCACACTCTGCTGCAGGGGAGGGAGAGATACTCTTCAAGCGTTCGGCATTGTGGACTCCCAGAGCGGGGATGAACAGGGAAAGTGTCTATGACGGGGAGACGCTGAGTTGAGACGTACGCGACTCCTCCAGCACCGTGAGGACTTATTAATTCTCAGGTCTGGTTTTATTTTGTGCACATGTACATCGGAGCTGTGTGCAATTGCGCACGAGCACAGCTGAGAGGGAACAGTCGGTCTGTCGGTAGAGACAGAGAAAGAGAGAGGGATGAGTCATCTCTTGTTTTCAGGGGAGGAAATAGCTTGTGGTGGAGTTTGTGCTGGTTTCCAAACAGACAGAAAACGCAAAAATAACACTGCGCAAATGAGTGATACGTATCTTTTCCCACTTTGTAGTGATTATACTGAAATTCTGCAGGCCTTCTAGCGGTTATACGGCGTATACCTGCGTATCCCATAGACTACACCACTGCTCTATCACCCTCTCAGCTGCGGTCGATGCTTGTCCCGGTCTGTAGCGCCGGGGAACCACACGGTGATGGAGGAGGTGAGGATGGACTCGATGATGGCCGTGTAGAACTGCACATCTTGGTCGGCAGCTTAAGTTTCCTCAGCTGCCGCAGGAAGAACATCCTCAGCTGGGCCTTCTTTATGAGGGAGCTGATGGTTGGCTCCCATTTGAGGTCCTCTTCCAGCAGGAGGCACACCGCGCCTCAGACCCCCTCCCCGGCCTTACAACCTCCTTCCCCTGGCTGTGGGGAAATCTTATTGTTCGCCCACAAACCCATCTCACACAGCCTAAACATCATTTGATATTCTTTATTCCTATTTCACATTA
Source organism: Gobius niger (assembly GCF_951799975.1). NCBI lineage: Eukaryota > Metazoa > Chordata > Actinopteri > Gobiiformes > Gobiidae > Gobius > Gobius niger. Next base: position 18,271,720 of record NC_136872.1, on the reverse strand, counting down.
TTTCCATAACGCTATGTGGTTTGGAGTCCACATACCATTATTGGAGTTTCATTCACAATAAAATCGTGTTCATTATTACATGTTCATAATTGAGTGCATTCTTTTGTTGCATCCGTGTCATGTTAACACAATAGTTTATTGAAGCGCATAATTGCTCTGATCGGAATGCCTCATTAAGTGCTGTCATCAGCTTTTCCTACTCTGTGGAGAAGGTGCTTTTTGTTGACGTGTGTCTTCATGCTGTAATAGAGAGGAAGTCATGTCATCCAAATTCACCGGTCATGTCATCCAAATTCACCCACTGCACACAATGCACTAATTGCTCAACCCCTGTTGCCTCGTATAATAATGTACCGCCTTCATATTGACCATACATACAGACCTTTACCCTAGAGGTCCATACCCAAAGTACAGGCCTGTTTCAAAAAGCAAAAGGACAAAATCAACAGAATCTTTGCCGTATCGTTCAATGGACAAGGTTAAAGGGACTTAAAAATGTTAAAATTAGGCATTTTCCTCCTCCTACATGTTTCAACAATGTCCTAAGGCAGGGGTAGACAAGTTTTCTTGGCGGAGGGACGATTTTCTTTATTGTAAATAGACCGAGGGCCAAAGCCGCTACTACTAAAGTACAAAACTGGAAAAATGACCATCTTAAATGAGATAAATGACTTAAAATTGCTTGAGTTAAAGTTCTTCTATGTTGAATTTGAGTCAGCTTGAACTAGTCCAAGATAAAAATGCAACAGCCCCAATGGAACAAGAATAAAACCCACTTGAACTCACGTGAACTCACGTTTGGTGTCATTCACGTGAAATGACAGAAAATATTCTGAATTAAGAGAATCACTATTACTAGAGGTTTTATCTCATTTAAAACCAGACCAAATCTACTCAAACCTTAGATTTAATCTCTTAATTCAAGTAGATTTATGTAATTTCTGCCTTAAAACGATTATTCTTTTTCCAGTGCACTTCTTTCAAATGTCAGTGTTGTACATAATATATGAGCTAACTGGGTGCATTGACCGTATTTCTACCTTTTTTTCCTCCCATTTAACTCTAAAAATGTTAAAAGTACTCTCTGATTTGTGTAATAATGTTTTTCAAAATCATCTTGAGGGCCAGAGGTTCTGTTCTGGAGGGCCGGATTTGGCCCCCGGGCCTGACGTTGCCTACCCCTGTCCTAAGGTGTAGAATGAGTCCAGACATATTTACCCCAACTGCCTCTAAAATCCTGCACTGTCACTCATAAAGGTGTTTATTCGGGTACGAAGTGCCGTCATGCACGAGCTTAATATAGAAGCTGCAGTTACACGTATGGCCTGAGGTGGCAGTAGTGAGTATAAAATGGCTAACTTGCATCTAGCCCCTGCAAGCTGATGCTCAGAATCACTTGGCAGGACGATTCATCTATTGTATGTGTTTTTAGTAGTAGGGGAAACCGGAGTACCCGGAGGAAACCTACGCAGACACGGGGAGAACATGCAAACTCCACACAGAAGGGCCCCGTCCAGGTGGGAATCGAACCCGGGACCTTCTTGGTCTTCTTACAATGCCAGAATTCAAAAACATAATCAATGCCCACGTGATTACAAGTCTACAGGTGAAGTGTCATCGAATGAATAAGCAAAACCAGAAATACCAGAGCTCACCTGCGAGTGTGTGTAAGTGTGTGACTCACCGGAAGAGGGCGGGTTCAGGTATAAAAAAGCCTCGGCTGTTTCTCTCGCCACGTTCATGAAGAGAGAGCAGCCATCATGACGACTCAAACAGGTGAGATGACTGAGATGACCCCATTTCTGCAGCCTGGAAGCACCGACGATAATGTTTTGCATTTTTATAATAGAGCTTTCATCTAGACATTTTGCAGCTTTTACAAAATTCACACTGGTGCAGGATTGTAATATTGCAATATCTCCTTTTTCCAAGTATATACTGTAGATTATATGGACAAGCCTTGCAAAACTTAAATGCAACTGAAGCTGTTTGGACTTTGCATTTTCTTCAAACTCTCTAAAAACCTCTTAACCCGAGCCTTAACCAAAATCTCCAGTTCGGTTTGCATTTGCAGTTGCGTTTTTGCCGCTTTTTTTGGGCACGTGTTTTCATCCTTTCGTCGCTTTTTTTTTAGGCTTTCAGGCGCGCTCGGTTAAGGCGGGGGTTAAGAGGTTAACACGCTTGAGAAACGCATAGTGGCTTTTTTCTTTAGCGCGCGTTTGCAAACTCCTCACCCTCTTTCTGTAATATATTTCCTCACCTTACATTACGATCCCGTTTTTTGCAGGTGTTGCCACTGTGAGCTCCGGCTGGTTCGAGGAGCAGTTCAGGTGCTGCATCTGCCTGGACATTTACCGAGACCCCGCGTCCATCCCGTGCGGACACAACTTCTGCATCGACTGCATCGAGGGCTACTGGGAGACCAAGCACCAGTCCGAGTGCCCGCTGTGCAAAGAGACGTTCGGCTGCACCCCGGAGCTCAGGGTCAACCTCGGACTGGCGAACGTCGTGGACTACATCAAAAGGTGGGTCTGAAACAAAGGATAGACTTACCCAGCAGCAGCCAAAGCCCCAAACGTAGTAACTCGACCGCGCGAGACCTGACATTTTATCCATAACAATACGCTGCTTCTTTGCAAAACTATAGCTAATTCAAATGCCAGCTTGTCTTGGATAAATATGGGGATTTATGCTGATTTTTGATTTTGATTGATTCTGATTTGATTTTTTTCACAGCCTATAAGTTTTTTTTAATTTTTTTTATTTTTATTATTATTATTCAAATACAAACAAATAAGGTCCAGTGTAAAGATCTCACTATGTTCAGTGCACATATTAAAGAAAATATATATTTTTTTAAAAGAACATGGGGCAGGTTATATATTGTACAAATTCACATTATTAAAAATAATAATAATAATAAATACAAAAATAAAATGTAAAGGGGCATTTTATTCTACAAGATTGTCTATAAAAGAAGCCAGTTTTTCTGCATTTTGGGTGTTGATCAATAATAGAGATTTATAAAAAAGTTTCAGCTCATTCCTCCAATGAGTAATGAGTAAAACGACATTTATGTATATATTGTTTGCTTAACAAAATAATATTATTAAGACCAAAATCAAGTGCATTAATGCCTTATTTGAAAGCTAAAACCAGTAAAGCTTCCTTGCATTGTTGCCGTGTTCACTTTATTTCATCTCATTTTTGCCACCGTTTTTGTTACACTGTCAGTTTTTTTGTCTTGTTAGTTTTTGTAGATTTTTTTGTGTAGCTTTATATTGTTTTTTTTGTCACTTTTTTACTGACCTTTCATTGTCAAAACTCCTACTTTTTATAAAGGAATTGACGAACTTTTTCTTTTTGAGTAGCCCTACCTAAAAGGTTTTGTTTTGTTTTGTTCTTACATGACTCTGTTCAAATGTATAACTTTTAATTCCACTCTGTACAAACCCCATAAGGTCCATGAGTCCCACCAAACTGAACTCATCAGGTTTGTTCATTGAGACACATTCAATATTGTGTGTGTTTTTTCAGATCTCTGTCAAACGGCGGCGAGGAGGATTCCCCAGGGCCGCACTCCCAGAGGAGCCTTTCGGACGAGGTTCTGTGCAGCGTTTGCACCGGCCCCCAACTCAACGCGGTCAAGTCGTGCCTCGTGTGCCAGGCCTCGTACTGCGAGCTCCACCTGGGCCCGCACCTGAGGGACGAGGCCCTGCAGAAGCACCGCCTCACCGACCCGGCCACTTTCCCCTCCAGCCACCTCTGCCGCAAACACAACAAGCCCCTGGAGATGTTCTGCAAGAGGGACCAGACGCCCGTGTGCGCCCGGTGCTGCGGGAGGGAGCACAAGAACCACCAGGTCGTGCCCATCGACAGAGCCAGCAAGAAAGTCAAGGTGAGACGGACGACCTGGATAACCTGAAACATGACTCGCCTGTTTTCTAATCATGGAAAACCAGTGGAAAATGAGAAAAAATGTGTGCTTTGCTTTGCTGTAAATGTAGGTGATACTTTTCTGAGCTCATGTCAGTGGGAAAACAAATTTCTAATGTTCTACAGTTGTAAAATTTGACGGCATGTCCTCTAACAAGTAGCCAATAGATATAGGGCTGGGGAAAAAATGTTTTTTTTGAATTATTATTTTTTAGCCCTCTGCTCAGAGGAAGAAGGTCCTACTGTGCAAATGTGCCAAGAAGAACCGGATTTTTTGAGTTGGGCTCAATCCAAATACATTCTAAATAATTTGGATGTTTAACAATCTTTCTTGCACACTGCACAGTGACTTCTCTGTTAGAGAAAGGGTTTGCCTTTGCAAATTTTTTATGTCAATGCACTTTAATTAAAAAGAATAGATGCAAGTTGGTCATTTTATACTCACTACTGCCACCCCGGGTCTTATGCATAACTGCAATCTCTATATTAAAGGGACTATACAGTTTAAAAATGTTAAAACAAAGTATTTTCCTCCCCCTACATGATCCAGCCATGTCTTAATGTGTAGAACGAGCTCAGACCTGTTCACCACAACTGCCCCTAAAATCCTGCACTCAAAAAAGGCCGTCATGCACGAGCTTAATATAGAACCTGCACTTACACATTAGACCTGAGGTGGCAGTAGTGAGTATAAAATGAACAACTTGCATCTAGTCTCTTTAAGCTCATGCATGACAGCACTTCGGACCCGAAGTAATAACGTTTTCAGTGACGGTGCAGGATTTTACATTCAGTTGTGGTGAACGAGTCTGAGCTCATTCTACACATTATCATAATCATAATCGCTCAGCTCTAAACAGATATTCATCTTGGGTTTTAATCCAATCCTATGTCAATTGCAGAACAAAAGTGACAAATTCCCACACTGTTTTACATTTCCAGTATTAGAGAGACTAAGACCTGCCCGACTTAAGACTAGCTCTGGAGGGGTGTCTTTGTTGACAATGGATCTATTATTGCACTTTGAAATGTATAGGGATGTCAAGGTTAACCGGTTTTACAATTACCACGATTGTAGGTTCACCACAAGAATTTCATAAGCCACGATTATATCCGGAGTTGCATCCACCCACAAATCAATCAGGGTGTTGTTGACGCTGTTAAACATTCTGCAAAGGCTCGTGTGGGAAAGTTTTTGGAAAGTTTGTGCAAACAACTCGTAAAGCCTTTTTAATCATGTTCATGCATTAAAACTAAGTATATGCTCATTTGCTTTGCAGGCGTCACTGAAAGAAACCAAAGCGGACGTTGAAAAGATGATCCAAACCAGGATTCGCAAAATGGAGGAGGTTCAACAGTCGGTGGACGCCGGAAAAGTGAGTTTCAGTAGGAGGAAAATGTGAAAATGCTGAGTTTAAATGTCTTTTATCGTGACTTACTTCTCATTATTCTCCTTTGCGTTTTAGAAAATGACAGAGCTGGAGATCCACCGCAGCGTCCAGGTTTGCACGACGCTGGTGAGCGCGATCGAGCAGCGGCAGACGGAGCTGGTGCTGGAGCTGCAGAGGAGGCAGGAGGAGCTGCAGAAAAGGGCGGAGGATTTACTCAACGAGCTGCGAACTGAGATGAAAGACCTGCAGACGAGAAGCAGCGAATTACTCCACCTCGAACACACCAGGAACCCACTGCACTTGTTACAGGTGAGCTGCCCGGGCCACATACACGGCCCAAGTGCTTTAGATTATTAGCATTATATTGGTATTGTGTAGGAGGACAAAATACATGACAAAAAAAGACAAGAAAGTGATGGGAAAAGGGGCAAAAATGTGACAAAAATGCCATAAAGGAGCAAGAAAAACGCCATGAAGGAGCTACAAAAGAGTAACATAAAAGCAACAAAAAAAGTCACATAAGAGCAGCAAAAAAAGTCACAGAAAAGAAACAGAAAAGCCACAAAAGAGCAATAAAATAAGCCACAGAAGGGCAACATTCAAGCCACAAAAGCATCAAAAAAGTTACATAAGAGCAACAAAATACAGCATAGAAGAGCAACATAAAAGCATTTAAAAAGCCACAAAAGTCACATAAAAGCAACATACAAGCCACAAAAGAGCATCAAAATAGCCGCAAAATAAGCCACAAAAGAGCAACAAAATAAGCCAAAGAAGAGCAACATTCATGCCACAAAAGCATCAAAAAAGTCACATAAGAGCAACAAAATGCAGCATAAAAGAGCAACATAAAAGCATTTAAAAAGCCACAAAAGAGCAGCAAAAAAGTCACATAAGAGCAGCAAAAAAGTCACATAAAAGCAACATACAAGCCACAAAAGAGCATCAAAATAGCCGCAAAATCAGCCGCAAAATAAGCCACAAAAGAGCAACAAAATAAACCAAAGAAGAGCAACATTCAAGCCACAAAAGCAACAAAATACAGCATAATAGAGCAATATAAAAGCATTAAAAAAGCCACAAAAGAGCAACAAAACAGTGATAAAAAGCGAAGTAGAAAAAACTATTTCTTATTGATTAGTTAACCAGAAGTAGTAAAAATGTCAATAACATGGTGGATATAAAAAGTTTTTAAGAATATTAAAACTTTATTAACTGTGTATGCTGCTTATTCTTATAGAGTTTCCCTTCACTGAGCAAACTGCCTCCGACAAGAGATTGGACCGAAGTCAGAGTGAGCACTGGCGACGGCCTGGGCGCGGTGCGAGAATCCGTCGCAAAGATGATGGAAATCTGCCAGAAAATGAGCGAGAAGCTGCTGGAAGAAGGTTAGTTTTCGCTCGTGATTTATGTCTGCACCGACTCTGCGACATTCTGGTTTATCGAGAGACACTGAGTCATCGGAATAAACACGAGACTTTGTGTTTTGCAGAAGTAAACAAGTTGAATCGATATGCGCTGAATGTCACTTTGGACCCGGCCACTGCTTCGGGATGGCTCGAGCTCTCAGCTGATGGCAAGAAGGTGAGAACAATGTTAATGGTATCGCAGGGGCTGACTGTCCTGCGTTACCATGGAGATCAGCTGCGATACGTGACTCTTAGTAAACCGATTCTAGAGAAAAACATATATATTTTGGGATGTTTTGGGATTAACTTTGGGTGTGGTCCACAGGTGAGCCTTTGTGGTCAGAAGTTTCCAGTGATAGACGATGCCAAGCGCTTTGACTCCTGCGTCTGTGTTCTGGGCAAAGAAAGCCTGAAGTCGGGACGCCACTACTGGGTCGTTCTGGTAAAGATCCCTCTGCTTACAAAGGCTTGTGCTCACAGAAACAGACAAGTGGGTAATTCTAGTGTCGTGTGATGTTTCAGGTTGGAGATAAGACGGACTGGGACTTGGGATTGGCGCGAGAGTCTGTGAAAAGAAAGGGTCCCATCCATGTGCGTCCCGACTGCGGCTTTTGGGCGGTGTGTCGTCGTAAAGGGGGCAGCCTGAGCGCCTGCACCAGCCCCTCCCAGGTCCTGTCTCTGAAGGAAGTGCCCCAGAAAGTCGGGGTCTTCGTGGATTATGAGGAGTGCCTGGTGTCTTTCTACGACGCCGAACAGAAGAAACACCTTTTCACCTTTAGAGACTGTGACTTCAGTGGAGCGGTGTTTCCGTACTTCAACCCCTGTGTTCAGGACAACAAACAGAACCTGCCTTTGGTCATCTGCCCCATCGAGGAGCTGAGAGAGGGGGACAGGCAGGACCTGCACATGAGAACCTCTGTGTGAATATCTGCATTTGTAACCACATTAACAGTCTCACATGTAATTGTGACATAAAGTAGATTTCTGTGAGTTCTAAAGTTATGTTGCATTTCTCACGTCTTGACGGGGATCAAGTGACTTGCTGGAGTAAATGTATTTGCCTGAATCATTATGTCAAGCCCTGTGTGTAGCTACTGGACACATTTGTAAAGCAGGGGTTCTCTCAGTGGTTTGCAAGCATTTCCCAGAAAACATTTTTCAAAATGTATAGAAATAGTGGCGAAACACTTCCTAAGTCAGTTGAAATGACTCTTATGATCATAATGTCAGCTTTAAATAGTTGTTCAATAATGAATTGTGAGGAAAATACAGTATTTTGCGTTGTACATAACAAATATTTTTTTTATTGGGGCCCTGCTGGTCATCCTATGGGTAATGGTGGGTTCTGAAGCTTGACAAACTCTAGACCAGTGTGTTAAAGAACATTAGTGAAAATGGCTTTGGTCTGGACTCTGTTTATGCTTATTGTGAGTTTTGGATGTTAGTGGCCTGTAACAGGCTGAACCTGTCACTTTGTAGAATTGTTAAACTGAAGCAATAATAAAATAATGTTACTATTGAATCATCTGTCTGCTTCTGTGTTGTTTCCCGTTTTATAAATGTGTCATGGTTAACCACCTTAACCATGACAGATGGTGACATGTTCACCATGACACACGGTTAAGGTGTGATTTATTGTTGCCGTAGGACAAGCCTTCATGGCGTGGGAATAGTGAGAAGAAACATTGTCCCACAGGATTCTCATAAGATTCCTATAGAGGAAAATCCTATAAGAATCTTGTAGAAAATTCTGAAAGTAATCTTATAAGAGTTTAATTTTAAAATCCTAGCGGAATCCTTTAAAGAATCCTATGGGTAATCCTACAGGTAATAGTTTGATTAGATTCCTATGATAATTCCTATAGGATCAAATCTAATTGGATTCTCATAGGATTTTATTCTATGTGATTCTTATAGGAATCTTATCTTGTCAGTGACCCATCCATGCCAGTTTCAGCATCACCGACTTTCTGAACACTCAGCATTTCCCATGCATCCACTCGTCGTGTAAATATTCTCGATCAGGAGAGGAAGCAGGCAGGGGTCCGGTGATGAGAGGTGTGAACAGAAGGCTTTGGACCAATGTGATTTGATAAAACGTCTGCTAAAACAGTGGGAGTCCTGGGAGCGACAGAGAAGCCTGTATATCGACAGATTCGGGACAGGACAGACTGATTCAACAGCTTCAAACAGGTAAGGAGCCAGACTTATCCTTTTAACACGGCTGAGATACCACTTACAATACCAGGACAGTGGATGGAAATAGGAATATTAATCTAGTTTTGGATAGTTCTGACAAGTTTCGATTTTTTTTTTTTTTAATCTGTCAGTGTGACTAGTTAAAGTACATGCTTTGGCTGCACTTCCTGTTATTTACCTTTTGCTTATGAGTAACTGAAGCACGTGTTGTTAATTCTACCTTGTAACATGGGTGGAGGAGCAAATAAAACATACTAATAAAATCAGGACTATAATTTTCTTTAGTAGGACAAGATGAAACGCCCAGGCAAAGGTTAAAAAGAGTCAGAAAACAGGTCATTCTCCACAATTTGTTCATGATGGATCATTTCAACAAAGTAAAGGAGCAAAAGTGGCTTGGGTTCCTCCTTCCACCAGTTCATGTAAAGCATTTAAGATGTTTTTAGATGTGGAAACAATGACATCATTTTGCAAGACTTTATGAAACAGTCTTCCATGTATTGTTATAGGGTGTAATTTTGCAACCATTGAAACTGCAATTCAGCGTCCTATTTAAAGACTTAATGACTGTTCATGTGGAGGAATGCATGTACTGTAAATCCCCGTCGGTGCAAAGGTGGAGGTGGAAGAGTGTTTACCCACAGATGGCTGCACGCCGGTGGGACGGTGATTGTCCACGCTCCCCCTATAGAGCGTCCAGCTGGTCCTGATCACGTAATGCATTGTAGAGGCCAATGCATTACCTCATCGTAAAAAAGAGCATTGTTTTGTTGTGAAGTCCAATATTTAATATGCAGTTTTCATATTAGGAGTGTTGTGCAAACTGTGGCAGTATGTGGCATCAGATTCTAGCATTAACCTCTTAACTTCCACCTGAACGGATCCCATTTTCTCCAGTTTGGCTTTACCCTCATCAAAAAGCTTCTTGGGGAAATAAGCACCAAAATAGCCACAGAAAATGAGAAGAAAAAGAGGATGTAAACGAAACAAAAATGTGACAAAAATTCAACAAAGATGTGACAAAAATGTGACAAAAACTCAACCAAAGAGTGACAAAAATTCAACAAAAATGTGACAAAAATTCAACAAAAAAATGACAAAAATTCAACAAAAATGTGACAAAAACTCAACCAAAAAGTGACAAAAATTCAACAAAAACTCAACAAAAATGTGACAAAAATGAAAGAAAAAAAAACATACAAAAGGTGACACAACACAGCAACAATGCGAGAATAAAAGATCAGTTTTGTGGGTCTTAGCTTTCAAATGAGGTGTTACACAGCCAAAAGAGGACAGAATGCATTTGGTTTAGGCGGGTGGTAAGAGGTTAACTCCCATATCCACCACTGATCATAGAGATGTGTAAGTTCAGGACTTATTGAGCAGAGAATGTTTTCATTTACCAAAAAATAAAGCTTTAAACTGACTTAAAGAAGTATACAGAATATGCGCTTTTGGTTGACTTGGTTGGGACAGTACATATTAGGTGGGTCAAGATGATTTCTTTTATAATTAGTTGGGCTTTATTGAGCTGTTATGAACTGCATACTGCACTGGCATCATGTCCCTGTCCTCACTGAAGCCAAACCTTCAAATCTACTGTTTATTGAACTATTAGCAACTGCCCGGTACTACGACCTCTTTGTATATCCCTTATTCAAACCAGCTGCCAATTATAGACGATGACCTGATTTCTATTCATCATCAGTAGTGTATCAGTAGTGTCTTGTGTCCCCTTTGGGCCCTTCAATGGCTTCCGTGTACCCCCGACCTCAGGGGTGTTGTAGTTTATTTAGAAAGTAATTACTTCAAAATGGTATTTGCAAGAAAAAGGACAGTGTTGTGGTCAAAATAAACCTACAATTCTCTCAAGGCAACACATTTTACTGAAAAATATAGCTTTTCCTTTAAAAAATTATGTTAAATTTCCTCCTTTTTTCAATCTGAAATAGTTTCAAGTACCCCTTGCTAGGTCCTCGAGAACCCCCAGGGGTCACCGTACCCCACCTTTTTTTCCCTGAAGTCTTCCCTGCACATGCTGTAGTCAGACTCCCCAGTCCAAAACCGTGGCCCCCACAAATGTTTCAAAGCATAAAAATAATGACCAAAAAACATTTAATTTAAAGGAACAGGGCACCATTTTTCCATTCTGAGACATGTTCTAACCTGAGCTTAGTTGATACGTACCTGTCTGGTCTTTTTTTATTTATTGTTATGGTTTATTTGGCAGGGACAGTGCAAGTTAATGAACAAGCCACACCGGATTGTAGCCTTAGGCTAATTTCCATCCGTCGTCCCCCATGCACACTCTCAAACACACTCTCATACATCCTGGCCTATTGTACATGTTTTTAGTGGTAGGGGAAACCGGAGTACCCGGAGGAAACCTACGCAGACACGGGGAGAACATGCAAACTCCACACAGAAAGGCCCCGTCCTTGGTGGGAATCGAACCCGGACCTTCTAGCTGTGAAGCACAAGCACTAACCGCTGTGCTACCGTCTTTGTGCCTGTGCTCAGTCTCACAAAAAGACCAAAGATGTTGTTGGCATTTAGCCTCTCCCCCTCTCCTCAATGGGGCCAAACGGTGGTGAAGTTAGAAGTAACCAAGGTCTTCCATGTTTTCCCTATTTAAATACGATAGTTACATGATCCAATATAGTTACACAAAATTAACTATAGATTATTGTTACACATCGACGTCCGTAAAGACCAGACAGGTACGCATCAACTCGTCTAAGCTCAGGTAAGAACATATCTCAGTGTGGAAAAACAGTGGCCTATTCCTTTAAAGCAGTACTGAGTAACTCATGCTTCTAGAGGCCATAAGCGCCACTGCAGGTGTTCGTAGCATATTGCGTTTGTTTACTTATTAAGTGTCCGTGAGAGTAAATAAAACTACGCTGACAGAAAAGACGAAGGGAGAGAGGGATATTGTACATCCAATTACACAATGGAGATTAAAAAAAATCACTCAAACTTGGCTGTAAATACTGTTTAAGTGGTGCTAGCCTGCAGTTAGCTTTGCCCGTTAGCCTGTTAGCTTCTTCTTCGTGATTCCATTGGTGTATATTGGTGGCTCCAGCCCGGTGACAGTCACGTTGCAAGCATGGTTTTCTGGACAGACACCAGGGGGAGATGAAAGACCCCCCAATCAACCCATTAACGCTTGTATTACCCCCATGGGACTACGAAAAGGGTTTATTAAGGTAAACAAGTTACTTAGTACTGCTTTAAGCAAAAAACCTAAGGACTCGATGAACCGGAGCTTACTACTACTGACAGAAACCAAGCCTTCAAATCATTGGCGATTGTTGACTGAGCTGTTAGAAAAGACAGTTCTATCTAATGCTTTATTAATACATCCTTCTGGTATTATGTTTGTGAAGGCTCTCACAAATATCCACCCAGGAGGTATTTATCGCGGTGACAGTTAAAACCAAACCCAGTCCATTCGATGATTTAAGCTCCATTACTTTGTGCAGCTTTAGACTAACAATAGATGACGTATGAGAATGTAGATTGTAGTCAGTTCTTTTCCTCTTATTTTGCACAACTGACAATATATTACAAGATACGGATACAAAGATGCAAGATGGCGCAGAAATACACCAATGAATGTGAAACTTAATGAGCTTCTTGGCTCTTCTCCCAAACCTATATTGACTTTCTATTGACAAAGCCCCATTGTGTTGAGCTCTGTTTTTCTTGCAGGTCCCACGCTGTCAGCGACTGTGACTTCGGTGACGCGGTGAATCTGGACTGCCCTCATTCCTGTGACCCGTGAATAGACTTCCACCGGGCTGCTGTGGGAAACGTGCATGTGTATCACGTTTACCGAGCTCAGAAATGGAGCACATAGTTTGAAATCTTGAGATTATAACCAAGGCCTGCCATTAACGCTTTCGATTTTGGCATGTAACACATTAGTTTGACCAATCAGGCTCTTTCTTCTGATTGTCGTCCACGTTCACCTTTGTCCATTGACACAGCATTGGTTTAAATCTATTGTCATATATCAAGCAATGGGGAAAATACCTAATTGATTTCCTAAATAATTCCTTACGTACTTACTGTCCCGAACCCAAACTAGCAAAATATCATTGTTGTCGAGTGTAGATTATGACAAAATTAAATAAATAAGCTAGTTTTGTTGAAAGAAAAACAAATATGCTCCTTCTGCTCGTCGTGCTGTACGTCCACCACTGGGGGGCGATGGAGGTCAGAGGCCAAAACGACACAGAGCCGATCGTTTTGGAGGGAAAGTGTCTGGTGGTGTGCGACTCCTCCCCGTCCGCCGAGCCAGCGGGGGGCGCTCTGGGCATGACCGTCAGATCCGGCACGGGCAGAGTGGCGTTTTCGGCGATCAGGAGCACCAACCACGAGCCGTCGGAAATGAGCAACCGCACCATGACGATATACTTCGACCAGGTGGGGGTAAAAGTCGGTAAAGTAGGAGTAAAAGCCACTGTGAGATATTTCATTTTGCAATTTGTTTAAAGTGGCACGAAAGACCAAGCTACACCCATATTTGCAGTTTGAAATGGCCGCTAATGACACACGAGCCCTACACTTCCGATTCCTTCTTCACTGGGTGTGCTAATCAGCTCGCCATGTGAAGAAGGAATCGGAAGTGTAGGGCTCGTGTGTCATTGGCCCTACACTTCCGATTCCTTCTTCACTGGGTGTGCTAATCAGCTCGCCATGTGTTCATCATAGACTGTATATATAATGGACAGCTTCTGCTCACTCCTCCCCGTTTACCATAATGACCACGCTCGTGGGGGAAATCATGGCTGATTTACAGACTCCTCCTCCCCAGCTCTGACGAAGCATGTTCCTAAAAAGGACATAAGGGCGGGATTTTCACCGTAGACTCGGCCCTTGCGTGACGTGTAGCTCGCGCAGCTCCAATGCTAACAGTCCGACCCTCATTAAGTATGAGATTTCAACAATTCTTCTTACGAAAACCAGCCTGGTTTCTTAAATTGTGACTAGCCCAGTGTTATCACAGGAGGAATATCTAGTCTAGATTGCTCCAAAAAAATTGGGACCAGGCTTTAAAGTTTTAAACGTGTTTTTAACGTGTCTAAAGCAGTGTTAATTTTGACAACATATTTTAATTTTGTTTTAGTCTTAGTCTTTTGACTAAAATGTAAGTTAATTTTAGCCGAGAGTTAGTCAAAAAAATCGTTTCAATTTTAGTCTAGTTTTAGCCGACTAAAATTGCAAGTAAATTTAGTCGACTAAATTTAAGACTAATTTAGTGGACTTTGCATTAATAATATTCATTATAATCATATTTAATCTTGTTCCTCTGCTTCATGGAGCTGCTCCACATGAACAAACCTCAGAGCTGATCCTTTAGTAGTGATTGTAAATGATATGAGGCTCTTTCAGACGGTCAATAGAAGTTTGGTTGATTTTGTCTCTCCTTTTCATTTTTATTCTTATTTTAGTCGACTAAAATATCTGGACATTTTAGTCATAGTTTTAGTCTCATAAACAACTTTTAATTTAGTTTTAGTCCAGTTTTAGTCAAAAATAACACTTTGACTAAAATTAAGACTAAATATTTTAGTCGACGAAATTAACACTGGTCTAAAGTCCAATGCTTTTCAATGGGGGCCTAGCGGCGATATGGAGGTACTACAGCAATGGCAGAGCAATGGCGGCCTCCAGTGTCGTTGTCAAAAAGCAGGGCAGCCAGCGGCCATAGGTGTTTATGACGTGAACCTTCACTTTTACACAACTTCCACCAAAAGAAAATCCAAATTCCATTTACTCTTTAGCCATGAGGGGCCAAAACACACATGGTTTTAGATGTTAAAGGGGGAAATACACACTATTAAGAACTGGGGAACTTTTGATCAGGGTCAGTTTGGTTCTTTGTTTTTTCATTATGATTAAAAAATAAACTCAGTTGTTTGACCATAAATGGCTTCACACAACCACTAACTAGGAGTAAAAAAAAAAAAAACGTTTTGTAAGTAAGTAAGTGTTTTATTGTCATTGTACAACGAAATAGTGTCAGGTGTCAGTCCTGAGCTGCTGTTTGTCAACCTGACCCGCATGACCTTGGAGGCGACGGAGAGCTGCCCTCTGTCTCCTCTGATCCTCTGAAACGGTGCACCGCCTCCTGGCCTTGTCCCTGTCTCAGAGCGTGGTGTCCTGCACTGGTCAGCTCCACCTCTTCCTTCCTCCTGCAGCTCCCTCGGCTCCACAACAGTCTTTCACCATCTCCTCGTTTGTCCCGTCCTTGTTTCCTGTAGCTCCTCTCGTGACGCCTCTGTGCTGCAGGTGTGGGGGCTCTTGGTGCCTCTTCAAAGTCTCAGAAGAAGATATTTGTAGGTCTCAAATGGGTTTCTGATAAGCTAGCAGTTTGTTTACCTTCATAAAGCTGCTTTCTTCAGGACCATTTTGGACTCTCAAAGTAAACAAATCCACCAAACCTCCACAAAAACACGGTAAAGACGCACAAAAGTCTCCAGAAAAACAACGCGGAACAGAAATCACAAACGCATCTCGCAGAAAAAGGCAAACAATTCAGCCGCACCAGGAGAGAGGGACGTCACTTCCTGTTAACACGTTATGTTATCGTTCATATTATTTGAAAAATTTGTGCCAGGGTGTGTAAACTTTTGAGCACGACTCGTTTACACTATTATGACAACACCAAAATGAAGTGGTTTGTTTTAATTAGTTCTATGTGTCACTACAACACATGCCTTGGCTGAGCTTCCTATTATTTCTTTCTTCTTTTGCATTTGAGTAATTAAAGTACATCTTGTTAATTGTACCCATAACATACAGTATCTGCAGTGGGTGGAGGAGCAAATTAAAAAACAAAACAAAACAGGACATACTGTACTGTTGTTTAGCGGTTTTGTTCCAGTCGGGCAAGATGAAACGCTGAGGCGAAGATGAAAAACGTCTTTGGTATTTGATAATCATCTCAAGCACTTTATCTTACACTCTGTTGGTTAGTATTTGTTTAAATTCCTGGTTTTCATGCCCCTTCCACCCCCCCTCCTCATGCTCCCCTTCGCTGCACAGCTGTTTCATCACAGAGAAGAAAAATAAAGACAAAATGGTCTGTGCGACTCGTGTGGCTGTTGTGAAGCCGTGGTGAGATCCTTTATGACAGGATTAAGCTCAGCAAGAGATGGAGAGGTGAGGAAAGCATTTCCCGGATGCCTAGGACCTCAGAACAGCCACATGGGGAATATTCAAAGATTACTCAAAGCTGCGCGAGTGGCTGGAAACAAAGGGCATTAGATGTCTTTATGAGGTCTTAGATGCATTAAAAGTATTTAATCTGAAATCAAAATTCCTTGGAAAATAACATTGTTCGATTAATTTTGCTGCATAAGTTAATCAGAAATGCAGAAATTATCCAAAACACATTCAGCTGCAGGTTTGGCTGAAAATGTGCACAATTATTAACTCTTTTATCATCTGACGTAATGTTTGCTAATGTTGAAGAAAGAAATATGCACCGATTTTTAAATAGCAGGGCAATAAAATGGCATAAGAAAACATCAGACTTGACTTGCTGCTCTGTAGAAACCCTGACACAGTTTCAGGTATGTTTTAAGAAAGAACAACATTACTGCATGGTGAAGGCTGATAAAAAGGTTTTGTTACGGCTTGTTACTTGTGATGAGTGACGAGTAGCTCCTCTTTGTGTTTTATTTTGATTCTGCCACCGTGAATGTACGGAATGTTCTGGCATTAAATGAGAACAATGGCACAGACTATTGTGCAAACAGAACAACAGCAACACAGAGTGTACAAACAGAGAGTACAGGACAGTACTGTACACATTGTACACAGAGTGGACAACATACTGTACAGCTTAGTGTACTTTACTGTACTGTACAGCACAGTAAACAGTACACTAAGATAAGATAAGATGGTACTTTATTGATCTCACAGATGGAGAAATTGCATTCGATGAGAGAGCATCCGGCAGCAGCACCCATTCAGTGCGCACCACTCTTTTTTTTTCTTTGGTGAAAGATCGTTGTGTCGCGGCCGCCATCTTCACTGTTTTGGTCACAGGAGGAGCACTGGTTGATGGGAAATCCGTAGACGATGACCACGGCGGTGGAGCTCTTGTGCTTGGCCACGATGTTCTTGGCCACACAGGTGTAGTTGGCCGTGTGGGACAGACGCGCCTGCTTGATGATCAGGTTGTGTCCACGGTGATGTAGAAGTTCCTGTCCTCGGCCGGGTCGATGATCTCGTTGTCCTTCAGCCACTCCACCCGCATGACCTTGGAGGATGGAGAAACTGTAGCTGCCCTCTGTCTCCTCTGATCATCTGAAACGGTCCCCGTCTCAGAGCGTGGTGTCCTGCACTGGTCAGCTCCACCTTGTCCTTCCTCTTCCTCCTGCACAGCTCCCTCCACAGTCTATCACCATCTCCTCGTTGGTCCCTTTTGTTGTTTCCTGTAGCTCCTCTTGTGACGCCTCCTCCGTGCTGCAGGTGTGGGGGCTCTTGGTGCCTCTTCACTGTTCAGTGTCTCAGAAGAAGATGTTTGTAGATCTCAAATGGGTTTAGCTGATTCAGTTTGTTTACCTTCAAAAAGCTGCTTTCTTCAGGTACACTTTGGACTCTCAAAGTAAACAAATCCACCAAACCTCCACAAAAACACGGTAAAGACGTACAAAAGAATCCAGAAAAACAACGTGGTTCGCTGAAAAAGGCAAACAATTCACTGAAAAAGGCAAACAATTCAGCTGCACCAGGAGAGAGGGAGGCCACTTCCTGTTTTCACGTCGCCATGACGCCTGGTTCGCTATGCTGTACAGTATTAAAAGTAGGTCAGTAAATTACACTTACAGGAGAAGGCAAATCAAATCAGTAAAAATACATGAAAAACTAAAGAGTATTTGATTACATTCACTCTCAAATAACTTTTGTTCCTTTTGTGAGTAGTTTTACCACACATATTTTACTTTAATGTGAAATGTGAAGTATTCTTGCAGGATTACGGTATTTCCTTTTCACTACGGTAGTGACCAGGGACCCATCTCCAGATGTTCAGGGTCAGAATCGCTTGGTAGCCTGGACAGCCATACTATAATTATATTACTATACTGGCCAGGCTAATAGCTTAGAGGATGAACTTGTGATAGTTGGGCGTTTTTCCTTTTTCTGCAAACTGCATTTGTAATTTCTGTGTTCCACATTATTGTTCCACAGAATGTACATCTTTGCCGCGCTTTGAGAGGTTCAGTAGATTTTTTTTTTACTGCAGAGAGTCTGTGTTAGCCGTGAACACTATTTACATTGTGTGATTCTCGTTGAAGGCATTAAAATATGAATGAGTACATGGAATTGTGTAGGAAACAAAACAGGGTGAAATAACTAAAAACTAAATTCTCCACACTCCCTTCTTGTTGTTGAAAGTCACATTGTTCCTAATTCATATATTTATTTCTGTATATACTTTACTTTTAGATCCTGGTAAACGTTGGCAGTCATTTTGACCCGGCGCGGAGTATCTTCGTGGCACCGAGGAGAGGAGTCTACAGTTTCAGTTTCCACGTGGTGAAAGTCTATAACAGGCAGACAATACACGTAAGTCGAGAGACGCTGAAGCGTGGACGGCGGACAATGCATGTCTTGTTGCACGTCTTGTTGTTGGGCAATCACAGACTACTCTTGTAACATAGGCAGCAATGTGTTGGGTATTAGTCACTGGAAATGTACTGTAGATCATAATCAGAGGTGGGTAGAGTAGCCAGAGCATTTTCTCAAGCAAAAGTTAGAAAAAAAGGAGAAAATGTCCCTTGAGTGCTGTGAGTACATGTTTGAGCGAAAAAGTCTGATTTATTTTCAAAATTACCATAATCATGTGGAAATTCAGATTTTTATAAAGAAAATTCCAAGAAAATGGCATGAAAATACAGAGAAACAAAATAATTCTAAAGAACAAGGTGCACGAGACGATCTGTGTCTATCTTATCGATCAAAATGAACAATTATTTTGATACTGATTGAGATACTTCATTATAATTTTACTCAAGCAGAAGTAAAACTAGCCTAAGAAGTACAATTTCTTCAAAAAGTTATACATGTAAACTGTTTAACGATAAAATATGTGTTATA
Organism: Gobius niger; assembly: GCF_951799975.1. Taxonomy (NCBI): domain Eukaryota; kingdom Metazoa; phylum Chordata; class Actinopteri; order Gobiiformes; family Gobiidae; genus Gobius; species Gobius niger. The sequence goes on along the minus strand of NC_136872.1, from coordinate 18,252,666 downwards.
TGGTTCCATCAAAGGAGTGAGAAAATACTTCATTTCACCTTCTTTATAATTTGTACAACTATATGAGAACCAAATAAATCCTAGGCGTGCCTATCAACAGTCTACTACTGTACAATAAACAACTTGAAAACTTAATGCCCCCCCCTATGTTCCCTTTTCTCACAAACAAGGTAACAGGTATGTGCTGGATGTAAGGTGTTTACCTTAATAAATCTTTTTCGTAGTCCCTCTGGGGGTACTACAAGTGTTAATGGGATGACTGGGTGAGGATGAAATGACTTTCATCCTCTGTGTCATGTGTTAAATATATGTTTTAGCAAAATGTGTGTATAATGTGTCACATGCACTTTAAAGCAGAACTAAGTAACTCACTAAGTAACCTACAGCATGCAGTGGCACTCATGCCCCTACAGGCCATGACTGCCACTGCATGTTGTGTTTTTCTTTTCTACTGGTCCTTGAGAGTAAATACAACGCTGACAGAAAAGACAAAGGGGAGAGGGATATTGTACATTGTGCCCTAACTCAATTACACAATGGAGATAGTTTTTCCCGCTCGAATTTGGCTCATAAATCCTGCTAAAGTGGCGCTAGCCCACAGTTTGCTTTGCCCGCTAGCCTGTTAGCTTCTTCTTCGTGATTCTATTAGTGTGTATGGGCTATATGCACAGTTTTACGTCTTCCTGGACAGTCAGCCAGACGCTGGACTTCCTGTCGCCGATCGTTTATATTCACAATTAGCAGGTTCCCACACAAATAAAGACATAGCTCAGGATTTGACTAAGGACAACGAGTTACTGATGGACAGTCACAGCAACGTGTTACAAACATCATGTTCGCTGTGAATCCAGCACCCAAAGGAAACGCCAGTGTTCGTAAGGTAGGAGCTTTTATCTTAGAGCTAAAGGCTAGTGTTGAAAAATGATAAAATAACATGTAAACAAGTAAAAATTATTTAAACTACTAACAGGACGATAATTTTTTGCGCAGGCTCGTTCAAAACTTTGCGCTAGATTTATTTTTTATTTTTTTAGCCGTTAGCCTCAAGACAAAAACATCCACCATTATGAACACGGAGGTTTCCTCCAGTGAAGTCGTTACGTCTCACGTAATATTTTTTAACCTGCTCCAGTCACATCCGAACTTTTACTCGCTGTCCTTTACCAAATCTTGAGCTATTGCTTCATTTCTGTGGGACCTGCTAATTTCAATGGGAAGAGATAACGGACAGGAAGGACAGCGTCTGGTTTACTGTCCAGGCGGAAATCCCGTGGGGTCACTGTGCATATAGCCCATTGGTTGGGAAGTTGCAAGGGTGTTCTTTCTGGCCAGAGACACCGGGGGAGATGAAAGACCCCCCCAATCATCCCATTAACACTTGTATTACCCCCAGAGGGACTACGGAAAGGATTTATTAAGGTAAACAAGTTACTTAGTTCTGCTTTAACATAGAATACTGGACATTTGAAAAAGAATCAATGTCACGTGGCTCTGTTGCAGGTGAGTTTGCTGCTGAACGGTTGGCCGGTGATCTCTGCCTTCGCCGGAGACCAGGACGTGACCCGAGAGGCGGCCACAAACTCCGGCCTGGTGATCATGGAGCGAGGGGACAAGGCCAACCTCAAACTGGAGCGGGGCAACCTCATGGGCGGATGGAAGTACTCCACCTTCTCCGGGTTCATGGTCTTCCCTCTGTAGAGAAATCAACCTCAAATTCTGAACTTTGTATTATTTTTCTTCAATGATACAAACTACGAAGGAATTTTCCGATTGAAAATGGACTTTAGACTTTTATCTTGCTTTATTTTTGTATATATGACAGGTCTATGATTGATTTTTTTCCAATGTTTTAAAGATCTTTGGCCTCTAACCACAGCTATTTCACTCTTCTATTTTTATACATCACTAGACGCTGGCTGTTGTTATTAGAGGCAAGAGGCAATATTCCCAGTAAACATATAATTAAGAAAATATCAGGGGAATTTCCGGGTAAACTTGAGTATTGGAATAACTGAGAGCCGTGCAGATCCACACCCATCTCTTCTGCAATCATTGCCTCCACATACCGTAGTGAACACTGTCATTAGCCGTCATTGTCCACTTGTTGTTTGTTGTCACTGCATGAGGAATTCAGGCCTGTGAACTGGGCACTCAATGCTGCAGCATCATGAAGAGGAAACATTACCAATAAATATAATCAAAAATGACATAGCCTGCAGTCACGATCAGCTGCAGTAATTAAAACAATTTCAGGGGAACTTGCAAAAACGGAGAGCCGTGCAGATCGACAAACTTCTCTTCTGCATTTGTTGCCTCCACACGCCTTGTTCAACATTGTAATTAGCCGTCCTTGTTGTTTGTTGTCACTGCATGAGGAGTTCAGAGCTGTGTTTAACTGTGAGCCGGGCGCTCAATGCTGCAGTGTTTTGATTTCATTTATAGAGCATGTTAAAGCCACACTGTGCAACATTTCACCAGTGCTGGTCAAAGTTTTTGTTGCTTGAGTAAAAGCACTGATACTTACGCTTCTGATCAGATATTACTCCAATAAAAGTCAAAGTTGCTGAAGTCTTTGCTTAAGTGTTCAAACTTAATGTATTGTATTTACTGTAATTGTTGAAGGTATGCGTGTTGTTGCAATTTAATTGGCCACACCTCCTTTGCTCTGCCCAGTCCCGTCAGACCTTGGAAGCTCAGCAGAGAAGGGCCTGGCAGGACTTGGATGGGAGACCGTTTGGTAACACCAGGAAGCCTAGCGAACATAGTGAGTGAGTAGTTGGTGGTGGTCGGAGGGGCTGATGGCGCAGACTGGTTGCCTCGCTTCTGTCAGTCTACCCCAGGGCAGCTGTGGCTACAATAGTAGCTTACCACCACCAAGTATGGAGTGAACGAATAGTGCAAAGCGCTATATAAAACCAATGCATTATTATTATTATTAATTTACCTACAGACCACAGTTCAAACAGCAAAAAATTGCCAAAATATTTAAAAACTCATTTATGTAAATGAGATGCTTTCTGTCAAAGGTTTTTTGTTTTGTTTTGTTTGTTTACTTTATTGTCCCTGTAGGGAAATTTGTCCTCTGCATTTAACCCCTCCTTCGATGCCGCTGGGGCGACCCGTAAGGAGCAGTGGTTGACGGCAGTGCCGCGCCCGGGGACCCATCTCCATGATGTGGAGCCAGGCTGATGGTCAGAATCACCTGGCTGGAGGATTCGCCTATTGTACATGTTTTAGTGGTAGGGGAAACCGGAGTACCCGGAGGAAACCTGCACAGACACGGGGAGAACATGCAAACTCCACACAGAAAGGCCCCGTCCTGGTGGGAATCGAACCCGTGACCTTCGAGCTGTCATATAGGCAGTAAATGTGCTGCGAGGACCCAGCTATACCAAAGAAATATATTTATTTAAAACATCAAAACTATACCGGACTTACACCTGGGGTCACATCGCGTCGACTGTTTGAGGATTGATCCATCCATCCATCCATCCATCCATTTTCTTCCGCTTTATCCGGGGCCGGGTCGCGGGGGCAGCAGTCTCAGCAGAGATGCCCAAACTTCCCGATCCACACACACCTCCTCCAGCTGTTCTGGGGGGACCCCGAGGCGACACCAGGCCAGCTCGGAGACATAGTCCCACCACCGTGTCCTGGGTCTTCCACGAGGCCTTGTCCCACTAGGACATGCCTGGAACACCTCCCGCGGGAGGCGACCAGGAGGCATCCGAAACAGATGCCCGAACCACCTCAGCTGGCTCCTTTCGACGTGAAGGAGCAGCGACTCTACTCCGAGCTCCTCCCGGGTAACTGAGCTCCTCACCCCCAGCCACCCTGCGAAGGAGACTCATTTCGGCCGCTTGTATTCGCGATCTTGTCCTTTCGGTCATGACCCAAATCTCATGACCATAGGTGTGGGTGGGAACGTAGATCGATCTTTGAGTATTGAGGATTGAGTGACTGTTTAATTTGTGTTTTCTTTGTAAATAGGCTTTATATGCTTTTTTATTATTAATCTGCAGGTTATTGAACACACATGGGTCTCTTGCACGTCACACCGGATTGTAGCCTCAAACACACACATTCATCCTGGCCTATTGTACATGTTTTAAGTGGTAGAGGAAACCGGAGGAAACCAACGCAGACACAGGGAGAACATGCAAACTCCAAACAGAAAGGCCTGGGAATCGAACCCGGGACCTTCTAGCTGTGAAGCAGAGGCGCTAACCGCTGCGCTTCCGTGCCGCCATGAGTTTACGTTTATATATAGACAACATTTCGAGAGACAAAAGCTGCTTTTGTAGGGAGAAAGGGAGGAAGGGCCATGTCTGAATCATCGGAGGTGCAGTGGCTCTGTAAACTAATTAAACTAGTAAAACTTATTGAAAAGTCCAGCCGCGCCCTATGTCGGTAAATAATTTGGGAGCGGATATGGCTGCTGACACCTGTTGCACGTGTCTGAGTCAGGTCTGGGTTCTATTGATCAATGACTCATATGGGTCACTTACCATGTGTTTGCTCAGAGCAAAACGAGTATCACGTGCAAAAGTCATTCAGTCAAAGAGTCATTTGCACAGTTTTTGCTCACACACATTCTATCATCACATATCAGAGCTCAAACACTGTAAAACAGCCAGTTTCGAATTGTAAAGTAGATGCCAACGACCTCTATTTTCAGCTTGCTCTCGCTATTTAGCACCAGATAAATGACATATTGTGGACGATGTAATGCTCTTAGCTGTGCTGAAAAGTGCTGTCAATGCAACATGTCGCTCAAACAGTAAAAATAGCCCATATTGAGAATTGTTTATTCCGGTCCGTTGTGTCCGGTGGCAAATGGACTAAATACAGTGATTCGGAGCCAGGAGCCGGCTGTGTCCAAATGCTCTGTCGATACGGATTAACGTCCACGCTTCACTGCACCACCCAAACCTGGGGATTCACAAGATATCGAGTCATGAAAAAGGGAAAAACCGGGGCCAGAAAAGGAAGGAAGAGTCATCTTTCAAGGGACAATGGGCATGAATGTCAAGTTTATTTATTTAGCACATTTACAAACAGACAAAACTGCCCCAAAGTGCAGCACCATAAACAACAGTCGAGAAATAACACTGTTCATTGTCTCATGTAAAGCGCTTTGTGACTATATGTCTGTGAAAGGCGCTATAAATAAAGATCTTCTTCTTCTTCATGTTCATGGTTAAAAACAATACGTAGCTCTGTCTCCTCTGGTTTTTAATCAGAAGAAAGGGTTTTCTCTCAGCATGGGACAGCCACGCATCCATCGGTCAGTCCTAAGGCAGCTGTGGCCTCATAGAGTTGCTACCGATTGTGAGGAGTGATTGAACATGACGACGTATCGCTGAGAATAATCTGAAATCTATGTTTAACTGATTATTTGTACCTTGCTAAACGTCCGTGTTCATTTTTCAACATAACTTTAGTCAAAGTAACATTTGAAGTATCTAACTGTACTCTTACTTCACATGACACATAAAAAAGATGTAGTTTGTGCTTCATGTGCTTTATTCTTCAGGATAAAAAATACAAAATTTCATGTTTTGTTTTTCATAGTATGTGTTTTTCTTTACATCTTCCAAAGAAAATACCCTAAAAATGTATTAAATATATATTACAAACTACATATGGTTAAGGTCGTCATGAAGCTTTTGTTAACATTAACATTTACCTACATAACAGTGGCACAAGTAACTTTCTACTCAGGTAAGAGTAACGATACTTCATTACATTATTACTCAAGGAGAAGTAAAAAGCACTGAAGGATATAACTATTCCAATAAGTACAGTTCCTTCAAAAACTGAGTATTACCCACATCTGGCTATTGCTGGGTTGGAGGTTCTAGAATATGATGATGTCACCGGACCCAACGAATGAATTAGAAAAATGATCATTAATATCAGTCACTGGGTCCAGGATCTCTCTGTACAAGACCAAAAAATTCCTCAAAAATAAAATAATTTTTCCTCTATGTACCTGCAACCACCTGGAACCCAGCAATACATACGTTTCCAATGACGCATAGTTCCGGCGGCCATTTTGAAATATCTAGAACTATGCAGTACTACAACACGTAGCAATTATGACACTGGAATTTTGATGTGCTCATGATTGTTGCTCAAGAAGACAACAGTTAAAACATGGCCCCAGAGACGCACCCTCATGTGATATAACCAGCAAATGTGGCACAGACGTTACAGCTCTGTCTGTCGAGCTACGGCAGGATTCAGTCAGTGTCTAAGCTGCTCAAGACGTTAGCATGCTACCGGTTAGCAACTGTCACCAATCAACTGTCAATGGCTTCACCACGATAAACACATGTGGGGCTCAGCTGTCACATGTTGGATCCGAGGCTTGGTGCTTGGAGTTTGGTTCAGGGCTTTCTCTTGGAGAGGTCAGAGCTGATGCTAGCCGGTAGCATGCTAACATCTTGAGCAGCTTAAACACTGACTCACTGGTTTCGTCACATAAACGTGCGTCTCTGGGGCCGTGTTTTAACTGTTATCTTCTTGAGCAATGACTACGAGTAAATAACAACATCACTGTCAATCAGTTGTCTTTCATTTTCATCCTGAGTAGAAATATTATTGTTACATTTTGTAGTGCGGCATAATTCTACTTCAGTATTCAAAATGGCCGCCATAACATCAAAAGTCACATGACTGAAAAGCATATATAACCCATGTTATGTTTTAATACAACATAAAGTTACTGATAACAATACTTTTACTGGCAGATAAATGTATGTTTTAGCTGTTCAAATATTCTTGCTGTGTAATATTTTGTAAAACAGATTAGAAACTTATATACAAACACAGAGATTACAGACACCATTTCATGACTTCAGCTTCATGACTTGCATAAATGACACTTTTTTACCACAGAGAACAACATTATAACATTGCAAAATAGGTTTAAAAAGTTGATCCAGCAAATAATTGATCCTTCATAAAAAACACCAATACGAAAAACAAAACCAGCTTCCACAGTCAGACCAGCTGTGAAGTTAAAATACATAATGCAAGTGCAATCACACCAAAACTTTTTGCTATTGTTTTATAAAGTAACGCTCCACGTTTGACACGTACTCAGCCAACTCCCCCCCTTTTGTCCTTACGCTGTGGCGGCAGGTCGACCCTAGAGGGCGCTGTGGGGTGGCGTCTCCTCTCGTGCTGCACCAGGCCTTGGATGTGCATGACGTTGTTGTTCCCAATCTGGAGTCCAGTGACGGTGCTGCCGTAAATGTTTATATAGGGAGCGGGCGGCTGGTGATGATGATGCTGGGAGGTGTCCGGGCTGGAGAACTGACGCTGCACAAGAAAAGAAACAACTTTATTTATTTCATTATGATGTTTTTATAAACTGTCAATACAAACAATGGGCATCAGTTCATATACACCAGGGGTGCCCAAAGTGGGGCCCTCTGTTGGCCCGCCAGAGAGTGACTGCGTGTGGTTAATACTAACTCTCTTCCATTCATTCTCAATGGATGCAGTACACTTTTTGACCATCGGCGTCAAATTGGGGGCGCTGTTTCACTCCTTTCGCAAAGTTAAGGAAACACTGTTGTGGTGTCTTGGTATTTATCAATAACAGAGCGTTGTAGCATCAACTTTCACAGTTTTCCAAATTTTATTGCAAAGGTTGTTGACATCAACAACAGTATATTTTAAAAATTGACTCATAAAAGAATTGATGCAGAACTGACACTAATCTAATAATGTGGCATTTTCTTTGAGTTAACAAATGAGGTAAAGTTACTTACTGAGGTGCTGTAGATACAGGTGTTTGTTGTTTTTTTGCACTAAATTGCTACAATTGTTGATTTTGTTTTACTAAAACTAGGATTTTGCCATAGCTACCATTTGTTTTAATATAGCATGTTGTTTGCATAGATAGAATCAAATGAAAATGTAGGTTATCGAAACAATAAAAAGTAAATAAAATAAAGTAACTTTATAATTTGCAGTTGTATGTGTTTTTCGTGCTTGACATCACTGTGTTTGGCCCGTGACTCACAGGCACTTTTTAATTTTGGCCCTCGGAGACAAAAACATATGATATAGACACTCTTTACATTGCATTATTCAGTCCCTCTTCTTCTGTGGGACAATATGTCGCTTTGCAATAAATCAACATGGCTTTATTGTGATGTACTTATTGTCCCGGGAAACCTGTAGAGCAACAGTTTGATGACATAATGCAAATTAATAACAGTGCTGTTCTCTGTGGCTGTGGCAGTCAATACAGGACAAGCACGGTACATTATGCACTTGTTACAGGTGCAGTCTGTATTTGGTGCATCAACCCAAATCAGCTAGAGTAAAAAAACAAATGATTACGGGTTAAGGGCGGCTGTCTCAGTGTTGTTGTTGTTGTTGTTGTTGTGCTGTGCATGATTTAGTGTTGATAGGGGGCAGACATTTTAAGTTTTTAATTCCTTCTGACCCTTTTCATTCATGCTAAATGCTGTTGTTGCATTTGCTTTTAAATGAATGAATGAAATATTAAAATGGAAAAAATGATTAATTGATAAACAAACAATTGGGTCCACAAGAACGAGACGAGATTTTGACATAATTTAGAATAATAAATAAACTGTTCAGTAAAGTAAATATTTCAACTTTAACAAAATGACAATCAAAGTGCAAGTTAACTGCGGTCAGAGCAGGGATTGGTCTGTCAAGCGTTTACCTGAAGCCTGTGACAATTTCCTCATTGTGTGGCAATATTTCTGCTAAATGTGCCAGGAAAACTGATTTGTACATGCAGCAGGAATGTATTTTGTCTACTTTGAAGCCTAACCATGATTTGGTCGAATGACAGCACGCAAGGACGGTAGCAAACAATCGACCTTTGATGAAGCGGAGCGTCTGAACTTATCTGTGACCGCGGCTTTTCTGCAGCTACATGCTGCCAAGAAAGTGCTTGTTGTGTCACACCTTCTACTGGCTGTAAAATCCTAAATCATACTCACACCCTTCATTCAACAGAAGTCACAACAAAGCCCCCAACACAACCGGGCACCTTTTCTCCAGTTTAGTATTACCCAAATCTTAAAGCAGCACTAAGTAAGTAAGTCCATCTGGGGGTAATACAAGTGTTAATGGGATGATTGGGGGGACTTTCATCTCCCCCTGGTGTCTGGCCAGAAAACTTCACTTGCAGCTTTGTCTGTACCGGGCCGGAGCCACCAATATACTCTAATGCAGGGGTAGGCAACGTCAACGCCAAATTTGGCCCTCCAGCATAAAACCTTTGGCCCCTAAGAGAATTTTGAAGAAACATTTATTCATAAATCAGACACTAAATACGTGAAAAGGACTCTACAATGTGGAAAATACTGTCAATATTTTCACATTTCCCAGCAAAACACCCTATTAGATCATATAATATGTGCAAGACTTATATTTGTAGAAAAAAGGTACTTTACTTTGGGGTACAATTGTGAGTTTTGGCCCTCTGTGTTTTGGCAATGAAGAAAATCGGCCCTCCATGACACAAACTTGCCTACCCCTGCTCTAATGGAATCGTGAAGAGGAAGCTAACAAAGCTAACTGCGGGCTAGCACCACTTAAACAGTATTTACAGCCAAGTTTGAGTTAAAAAAAAATATCTCCATTGTGTAATTGGATGTACAATATCCCTCTCTCCCTTTCAGTGCAGAATTAACTCTCACGGACAATTAATGAGTAAAAAAACACAACATGCTACGACACCTGCAGTGGCGCTTATGGCCTCTAGGGGCATGAGTCACTTAGTTCTGCTTTAAAGCTTCTTGACCTGAGAGTTTTCACTGCTTTTTTTTGTAGGGTTTTGGCCTCATTTCGTTTTTAGTGTAATGTAACTGTGATGAAGAGCCACAAAAAGGGGATCAAAACGTAAGAAAAAACGTGGCAAAAACCTTAGCTTTCAAATGAGGCGTGTAAACAAGCAGCAACCTCAATCTCTCGTTGGTACAGCTGCCTTTTGTCCCTTTTTCTGCGAGCTGCTTTTGTGTTTTTTGTGCTCCACATTGGTTTGGATGCTTTTGTAGGTCTTTGCCGTGTTTTTGTGGAGTTTGATGGATTTTTTTTTTACTGCAGAGAGTCCATAATGGTAAACAAACAGCTAGCTTATGAGCTACATTTGAGACATGCAAATTTCTTCTTCTGAAACACTGAAGAGGCACCAAGTGCCCCCCCAAAAGGGACAAACGAGGAGGTATCCAGGCAAGACTCACAGCTAAGCCACACAAGCCTTCTATCCCGACTACTGTTCTGGCTGATGGACGTTCACTGGAGAATAAAACGCTTTTAGATTCGGGTATGAAGCTGAAGTGGAGAAAATGCGCCAGGTTAAGAGGTTAACCTGATACTGCTGAAACTTGTTTGGCAGAGAAGTCGCCTGCGGGGATCTGTCTGTTGAGTTTGTGTATGAAGTTGCTGTATGAAGAGGAGAGGGGAGGAGGAAGAGATGCTCTCGATACATGCAGCAGGAATGTATTTTGTCTACTTTCAAGTCCATTATTCGGTCGAATGACAGCACGCAAGGCCGGTGGCAAACAAGCCGACCTTTGATGAAGAACAGTGTCTGAACTCATGTGTGACCTCGACTTTTCTGCAGGAAACATGTGTCCGTGGGAGTGTTTGATGTGTCACACCCTTCATTCAACAGAAGTCACAACAAAGCCCCCACCATAACCGGGCACATTTTCTCCAGTTTAGTATTACCCAAATCTTAAAGCAGCACTAAGTAACTTGTTTACATTAATATATCCTTTCCGTAGTCCCTCTGGGGGTAATACAAGTGTTAATGGGATGATTGGGGGTCTTTCATCTCCCCCTGGCGTCTGGCCAGAAAACTACACTTGCAGCTTTGTCAGTACCGGGTCGGAGCCACCAATATCCTCTAATGGAATCACGGAAAAGAAGCTAACAGGCTAACGGGCAAAGCTAACTACAGGCTAGCACCACTTAAACAGTATTTACAGCCAAGTTTGAGTTAAAAAAAAATATCTCCATTGTGTAATTGGATGTACAACATCCCTCTCTCCCGGTTGTCTTTTCTTTCAGTGCAGTATTTACTCTCACGGACAATTCATGAGTAAAAAAACACAACATGCTACGACACCTGCAGTGGCACTTATGGCCTCTAGGGGCATGAGTTACTTAGTTCTGCTTTAAAGCTTCTTGACTTGAGAGTTTTCATTGCTTTTTTTGTAGGGTTTTGGCCACATTTCGTTTTTTTAGTGTAATGTAACTGGGATGAAGAGCCACAAAAAGGGGATCAAAACGTAAGAAAAAATGTGGCAAAAACCTTAGCTTTCAAATGAGGCGTGTAAACAAGCAGCAACCTCCCTCTCGCTTGGTACAGCTGCCTTTTTTCCCTTTTTCTCCGAGCTGCATTTGTGTTTTTTGTGCTCCACATTGTTTTGGATGCTTTTGTGCGTCTTTGCCGTGTTTTTGTGGAGTTTGATGGATTTTTTTTTTTACATCAGAGAGTCCATAATAGTAAACAAACAGCTAGCTTATGAGCTACATTTGAGACATGCAAGTGACTTCTTCTGAAACAGGAAAGAGGCACCAAGAGCCCCCCCAAAATGGACAAACAAGGAGGTATCCAGGCAAGACTCACAGCTAGGCCACACAAGCCTTCTATCCCGACTACTGTTCTGGCTGATGGACGTTCACTGGAGAATAAAACGCTTTTAGATTCGGGTATGAAGCTGAAGTGGAGAAAATGCGCCAGGTTAAGAGGTTAACCTGATACTGCTGAAACTTGTTTGGCAGAGAAGTCGCCTGCGGGGATCTGTGTGTTGAGTTTGTGTATGAAGTTGGTGTATGAAGAGGAGAGGGGAGGAGGAAGAGACGGTCTCGATACATGCAGCAGGAATGTATTTTGTCTACTTTCAAGTCCATTATTCGGTCGAATGACAGCACGCAAGGCCGGTGGCAAACAAGCCGACCTTTGATGAAGAACAGTGTCTGAACTCATGTGTGACCTCGGCTTTTCTGCAGAAAATAAGCTGCTTTGGAGGTGTTTGTTGTGTAGCGCCCTCTACTGGCTGTCAAATCCATTTTATACTCACACCTTTAATCAAAAGCAGTCTCAATAACACCTCACCTGATACTGTTTGAACTTGTTTGGCGGAGAAGGCGCCTGCGGGGATCTGTTTGTTGTGTTTGTTGAGTTTGTTGAGGTGGAGGAAGAGGAGAGGGGAGGAGAAGGAGACGCTCCGATCGGTTTCACAGACGAAGGCTTGAGTGCAGGGCTCGGAGGAGACGTGTCCTGCTCCGCGTCACTCACACGGACCGGGAAAGACACCGACTGGTCTGGGGAATTAAATACAAACGTCAGAATTGTGATTCACTGCAAGGAAAATAAAAATAAAGGTGACAGATTTTCCACATTAAAAAACTCGGGCATAATTGGAATTTGTGGCTGGAGCTAAAAGGTGACTGTAAAAGTCTAATGTCAGTTAAATGGAGCTTTTTTTAACAGAGCACAATTTCTCCAGATTGGCTTTACCCAAAGCCAAAGGTTTCTTGAAAACGAGGATGAAAAGACAAGCAAAAGGGACAAAAACATGACAAAATAGCGTTGAAAAAAGCGATGAAAGAGTGACGCAAAAACGTGCTAAAAAGGCAACAGAACAGGGACAAAACACTTCAAAACTTAGACAAATAACGTGACAAAAACGTTACAAGCACTTTTGTAGGTCTTAGCTTTCAAATGAGGCACTCTCTAGTCCAGAAGCTTTTAGATTTGGGTAAAGCTGAACTGGAGAAAATGGGTTAAGGGAGTAAGAGGTTAAAGCGGTACTAAGTAACTCATGCCCCTAGAGGCCACAAGCGCCACTGCAGGTGTCGTAACATGTTGCATTATTTTACTAGTTAATTGTCCGTGAGATTGTCCGTAAATACTACACTGACAGAAAAGACAAAGTGAGAGAGGGATATTGTACATCCAATTACACAATGGAGATCATTTATTTCACTCAAACTGGCTGTGAATACTGTTTAAGCGGTGCTAGTATGTAGTTAGCTTTGTCCGTTAGCTTCTTTTTCGTGATTCCATTAGAGTATATTGGTGGCTCCGACCCGGAACAGACAAAGCTGCAAGTGTAGTTTTCTGGCCAGACACCAGGGGGAGATGAATGACCCCGAACCATCCCATTAACTCGTTTATTACCCCCAGAGGGACTACGGAAAGGATTTATTAAGGTAAACAAGTTACATAGTCCTGCTTTAATGGTTCATTCGCTATGGAAGCTTTGTGTTAGATTCACACATGGCCAAAAGTCACAAAGTTTCATGTAAAAAAAGGGAAAGCAGCTTCGGGGATTACACTGGTGCAAAACTGGGACAAATAAATGGTTTTGAAGAAATCCACAGGGACCTGGGGCAGAGCCTGGGACGTCTGGTCACCCTACATACGTACAATGTGCAGATTTTTTTACCTCTTGATGTGACTTGTTCTTTGCTCACAGAACAACATCCAGCAACTTCCTGCAACAAATGAAAATACATTGATATTTGATTAAAAGAAGATTATTAATGTCGTTGTAATTACTGTTTTTTCTTGATCTAGAGCTGGTTGTGAATGGAAGGTCGGACATTTCATGAGAGGGTACTGTCTTTGAAAAGTTTGATATTGAGTGATATAGATTAGAGCAGATTAGACTAGACTAGATTAGTACTGATATGGCATTCGGGACCCACAATCACCCTGGGATGACAAACTATGGCCCAAATATGACTTAGACTTGTACAGAGCTGGGTACCGTTCCATTTTTTTGATACTGGTCGTTTAACGATACTTGGTTTTCGACACCGATACCTGAACAATACTTTTTTTGATACCTATGCTAAATTATTTGTCATATAGATTAATAATGTTAATTTATTCCTTTTCCTTCCATTTAATTTCTTTGAGGTGAAATAACCAAGAAACTTCCTTTGACAACAAAACTCCCATAAAAACACTTTAGATTTTTATTTATTTTTTACACTTTCCCACTTTTTCCCCACTTTTTCCTTAAAAACATTAAATTAAAATTCATCAAATTGTGTTTCACTTCTTTCTTTTTTTTTTTTCATGACCAACAGGATCAAAACTTTAATATAAGGATATATTTCTTTCGGTACCTGCTATTGATAATTTTATTTTTTCAATACCAGTAGTAACTAAACCTTTGTTGTTGTTTTTTTCGAAATCATACCAGCCCCATACTAAACATAAAAGGTAAAATATTGTCTTTTCCTCAAATATTGTTGCATTAAGGTTTAAGTATTATTAAGTATATTTCTATGTACATTCATCAACATTTATTTACTCCATCTACAATAATATGATATGAAAAACACACAGTATTATCAGTAGTTTTTATCACTAGCGAAATAGCTCTCTCTGGTGGTTGTCAACAAAACTACAACTCTTTCATTTATATTGAGGTGAAGATGAGTCATTACAACCTCAAATTCAGAACGGGAAATCCCCTAGTTTTGTGTCACCATCTATTGACTTGATGCTGTTGAAAATGATCATGTAATACTGAACACTTTACTTGGGCCCAGGATTTTTACAGTAAAAAAAAAAAAAAATGAAGTCCTGTGAATTCCCCTTGTGTTTTCAAAAGGAAGTCGACGCGCAACACTTCCCCATCTTCAAAAACATGCAGCGTCAGAAAATGCATGAGCAGACAGATGAAAGCTGCATTCGAATAAACATACTTGCGTTGTATTAAACCGGGATCATTTTACGGATATTTTGGATCTTGGCAAACATTATAGGCCTCATAAGCCCCTCCACTATATGTTTCCTCTTACCTGAACTGGGCCTTTTCCTGTTAGCACATCGGAGCAGCCATTTACCGTGCTCTCTGTAAGAAAAGAGCAGGGACTTGTGGTTTCCATGGCGATAATGGCATCCGCTTTCTACTTTACTGTACACGTGTTTTCAGTGATAGTGTCCCACCTGTGTGTGTGATATGAAGCCTCTGGAGGGGGTCTGCCAGTTCTTCTGTGGGACGTTGATCCTGACAAAGAGGAACAGAAAATCAACACAGGAAACTTGCAGCTCCAGGACAATCCAGGACATTACATGCAGTTTGGGGAGTTGGTTAATGGGTTAAAGGTGCGTTATGGAGCTTTTAAAGTGGAAAACAAAACTTTGTACTGGTGCATATTTGACCTTTGAGTGACCCAGTGGCTAGCATGGCGCTTTTACTTTCTCTCACCAGAAAACTGACCAAACAATTGATCCTGGAGCGTCTTAGAGGCCGCAGTGATGGAAAGTACAGGTGCCATGCTGACCACTGGGTCACTAAAAGGGCAAATATGCACAGATAAAAAGTTTGTTTTTTCGGATAAAAGTTCCATACTGCACCTTTAATCTCTGAATCCCCACATGAACTGAGCACATGTTCTCCAGTTTGGCTTTACCCAAATCTAAAAGCTTCTTGAAACGTGACAAAATAACGACAAAAACGAGACGAAAACGAGACGGAAAAAAAATAGGAAAAAGTGACCAAAAAAATTATGAAAAAGTGACAAAAAAAGACAAAAAAAAATGAAAAAAATTACGAAAAAGTGACAAAAAAATGAAAAAAAGAAAAATATTATGGAAAAGTGACAAAAAATGACAAAAATATGACAAAATATGAAAACAATTACGAAAAAGTGACCAAAAAATGAAAAAAAAATCATGAAAAAGTGACAAAAAAAAATGAAAAAAATGAAAAAGTGACAAAAAAATATGAAAAAAAGTGACAAAAATGTGGAGAAAACACAACAAAAAAGCCACAGGAGAGCAACAAAAATGTAACAAAAAAGTGTTATATTTTTAGTTCAATGAACTCTATCCACAGCCCATGAATCAGCCTTTGTTTGTGCCTGAGTGTGTGTGCGAGTGTGTGTGCGAATGTGTGTGACTGTGTGTGTGACCTTCCTTTTGTTTGTTCTTTCTTTTGTGTATCGTGTTTTATTGCCATTGCTTTTAAACGGGTTCACAAACTAGGAATTTTTCTTGGTGAGACGTGCAACATAAAAAACATATAACACAGAGTTTAGATAAAAAATAAGCTTTAAACTATAAGGCTTTAGGGGCATGCATAGGAATATTAAAATAAATAAGATAAAAATAAGATGTACCGTTTGATGTTGTTTTTACTATTGTCATTTTCCATGTTCACCCAATCAAGTCTAAATAGTAATAAATAATCAGTTTAGGCTTACACTGACTTATAGGCTGTGAGCTCTCCAGTTAAGAAGCTTTTGGATTTGGGTAAAGACGAACTGGAGAAAATGCACTCGGATAAAGAGGTTGGCAATTAACGAGACCACATAATTTATGATAAAAATATAGATTAAAAGCACAAATATAGGCAGATCCTCACCAGCCTTTCTACAACTTGGAGAACAGCGCTGTGGATCGAGTGTTTGTGCAATTTGAACAACTCCTCCGTCACCGATGTGCAATCTGAGACAGAACAAACACAACAACGCAAATATTATTGTAAGAAAGTAAAAGATGATCTAAATCGGTGTGAAGTTTCCTACCGTAAGAGGTTGGCCGTTCAGAGGGCCTCATCCCCCAGCACTGCTCCATCAGGTCCTGGAGCCTAGTGAGTCCAGCGATGCCCGCGGCCTGGACCCTGATCTCCTCCACAGACGGACGGTCGCCCTGAGGGATCCGCAGCCGGACGATACAGGACAGGGCATCTGAGGGAAACACAATTCACGGAAAATAAAATCAGTGAGTTTTAGAGAAATAGGAGAAACGACGAGCCTGTGAAGCAGTGAATGAAGTTTGAATGTTTTAGTTTGGCCAGTTTAAGCCCATTTTAATTCCTTTACTAGTCCTGGGTTAGTGGTACTAGAAAAGTTAACCTATTCATCGAGCACATTTCTCCAGTTATTTTCCAGGTATCCAGGCAATACTCAAATCTAAAAGCTTCTTTGGCCCCATAAAAGAGCTTGTCATTGGTCATCTTGAAGCTCTTTCACTTGAACCAAAAGATCAAGTTAGAAATCTAGGAGTAATCATGGACTGTCATATTAAGTCCATTACATAGTGTCTGAACAGGACCTGGAGAGACTAATTCATGCATTTGTCTCCACCCGGTGAGACTATTGTAACGTCCTGTTCACTGGCCTCTCGAGTCCTGACCAGAACCAGGAAATACGACCACATTAGTCCAGTGCTCCGGTCTCTGCACTGGCTTCCTGTGGCTCAGAGAATAGACTTTAAAACAGCTCTGCTTGTGCACAAGTCTCTTCAAGGTCGGGCACCAAAGTACATTACTGACACGTTACAGCCGTATGAACCACCTCGGGTCATGAGATCCTCAGGGAGGGGTCGTTCCCAGAGTCAGGACTAAACACGGTGAGGCTGCGTTTCCATTTCATGCAGCAAAAGTGCGGAACAACAGATGTGAGACAGCCTGCCTATGGTGATGACTGCATTTCATCCAATTTTAATATATCATTTTAATGTATACATGTCTGAATTTTTATATACTTTTATGACTTGTATCGATTGATTTGTTATATTGCTTTTTATTGTGTTTTTTTTGTGTCTATGTGTTGCTGTGAGGCACTTGAGGCATTGAGTTGCCTTGTGCAAGAAATGTGCTGTATTAAAGAGGGGGTATTGTGCTTTTTTCAATCACATAGCACCAGTCTATATCACACTACAATGATGACCAAACCTTCTGTTGGTCTGTAAATGCAGTAAATTAGAATAACTGCCTTGTATAAAATTGCTCTCTCAAAATGGCTATAGCGAATGTCTTGAAATAGGCGTCTGTCTCTTTAAGAACCTCTGACCCTGTCCGACACGCCCCCTCCACACGCTGTCTGTGGCATCAGTGGGGAGGGGGTTCTGCTGAGGAGCAGTGGTTGGTTACTCGGCTGGTGACGAAAGCTCGGAGGCGTCTCCAGGAGGTGGGGGCGTTCCTAGGAGGACTCAGGCAAACCTATCCCTAAAATGGCCGCCATCAGAGTTATTACAGATTACTCAAAAATACGTGAATGTGCCAAGGCACCACTTCAGGCATGTTTTTAATGAGGGAATGACACAATAACATGATGTAAAGCTTGAAAAAGTTGATTTTGCATAATACCCCCCCTTTAAAAAATTTGCCTTGAAAAGAGCAAAAAAGCTGCAAAAACTAGACATAAAAAACAATGAATATGCAACAAAAATGCAATAAAAACATGACAACAAAGCAACAAAACACAATGAGGAAGAATCTTAGATCAGTTTTGTAGGTCTTAGCTTTCAAATGAGGCATTACTCAGGCCTATAGGCTGCTCTCCAGTTGAGAAGCTTTTACATTTGGGTAAAGCCGAACAGGAGAAAATGTGCTCGGTTCAGAAGCTATGTAGAGTTTCTGCAACATCTTCACAGCATGACCACCCATAAAACAACTACTTAAAGGGGCTAGATGCAAGTTGGCCATTTTATACTCACTACTGCCACCTCAGGTCATACGTGTAACTGCACCTTCTATATTAAGCTCATGCATGACGGCACTTCGAAGTAACACTTTTTTGAGAGACAATGCAGGTTTTAGAGGCAGTTGTGGTGAACATGTCTGGGCTCATTCTACACATTAGGACATTACATTAAAATACATCATTGTAACATTTTTAAACTCCGTATAGTCCCTTTAATAAACTGTGTGCAAAAGCAGAACTTTCTCAACTGGCCTTATTGCGCACGTGGCAAAAACCTGTACGTGACCTCTTGATCATGTGACTTCCAGGAATAAATCAGAGACGTTAAAAGTAAATGGCAGGTGCGGCCGAAGAAGCATCATAATGAAACAATGTGACTGGATTCCTGCGCGTTTTTGGCCTCCATCCAGAGAAATGCCACACAAACAATACCAGCACTATTGCCTCTGAAACAGCAGCATTCTTCTTTTTCTTTCATCATCTAGGGATGCGCGACCTTTGACGGACAAAAGGTTGAACAAATGTATGAAAGTTTTGGCTTACGTGGATACGGCTGCTTCCCAGTGACAATGGACCACAGCAGGATCCCGTAGCTGGAACAAGGACAGAGAAACACATTAATGCAGGTCGATGGGGACTCATTCAAAAGTAATGAATATTGTTTGACTGAGAAAATGTTGATGAGGAAGTCACAGAATTAACAGGAAATGCTACAAAGGATCCAGTGCACAGTCATGGTTCCTTTATATTATTTTCAGGGGTCCCATGGTTACTTACTAAAATATTTCATTATAATTTTAGTCTTTTTGGCTCACTAAAATTAGACAAAAAATAAATTTAAAGTTTTATATGAGACTAAAACTGTGACTAAAATGTCCAGATATTTTTGTCCACTAAAATCTGACTAAATAAAAATGAAAAGAAGAGACTAAAATCATCCAAACTTGTAGTGACAGTTTTAAAGGCCTCATATCATTTCCATTCACTGCCCATGTGAGAGAAGCTCCATCAAGCCGAAATCCTTCATTAAATAGGATTTTTATGAATATAATAAATGTAAAGATGACTTAATTAAGCACATTTTCTCCAGTTCAGCTTTAGCCAAATCTAAAAGCTCCTTGACTGGAGCTCACAGCCTGTAGGCCAGTGCTATACCTCATTTGAAAGCTAAGACCTACAAAAGTGATCTAAGATTTCTCCTTGCATTGTCACCACTTTTTTTTTGTTGCTTTTTTGTTGCCTGTTGTGCAGCTTGTTTGTTGGAGCTATAGAGGAGAGGGGGAGAGGCTAAATGCTAACGCCGTCTGCGCTGTGTTTACGCGACTGAAGGCACGGGTGAAGACCAGACAGGTCCTAAAGAACTCGTCTAAGCTCAGGCAAGAACATATCTCAGTATGTAAAAACGGTGGCCTATTCCTTTAAGAGGTTAATCTCGGATCTAACCGACTAAATTTAAATTTTTTATAACTACATTAATCATTTCTAAGAACACAAAACACCTGGACCCCTCCATCGCTGGCACAAAGCTGAGTGATAAAGTTCAAATTAAGCTATTGTTTAGTCCTAATGACATCTGTGGGTCGACAAGATCACTTTTGAGCTTTTCGACAGCTTTGGGCGACAGTGGCGCAGTTGGTAGACCAGGTCGTCTCATGATCAGAAGGTCGGGGTTCGAATCCTGGCTCCGGCAGGTGCAGACTGTCGTTGTGTCCTTGGGCAAGACACTTCACCCAATGCCTATGTGTGCGTGGTTGGTGGTGGTCGGAGGGACCATTGGCACATCGGTCAACGGTCAGCCTCACTTCTGTCAGTCTGCCCCAGAGGAAACTGTGGCTACAAATGTAGCTTACTGCATGGAGTGAAGAGCTTTGGGTGTGACTTCAGTCAAATGAAAAGCACTAAACAAATAAGATTCCCTTCCCTTTTCAGAAGACAAGATGAATAGGCAGAATGACACAAACTTGCATGATTGAAACAAAGTTTGTTAATAAAGACCACAAATTACATCTCCGAAAAGTTGTTTTAGCAACTCAAACAGTGAAAACAAACAAATGTAATTGTAAATTAGAATTAAACTAGATGAGCCTGATGGGAGTTCGGTCCTTGATGGAGCTCCAGGGCAGAGATAGGGCAGATAAGGGACTCTTCTCTACACATTGTGTTTCTTACCTGTAGATATCCGAGGCTTTACTGGGAGTGTAGGACAGGTCGAACGCTTCTGGAGGCATGTAGCTTAGAGTTCCTTCTTCAGTGGACGCATCCCTTTTAGATACACGGGTCATGCTGTGGTGAACTTTGGCCAAACCAAAATCTGTGAGCTGGAATGAGGCCGAAGAACACAGTTGTTAGGAGGAATATTAAGCTGCCTTTTTATTAGTAACTTTTTTGAAGAAAAGAGTAGAGTAGTGTTACGGTACTGTCCACTTCTATTTGAGTAAAGTTATCATGAAGTATCTGTGCACTTACTTAAAAATAATTGTTACTGTTTTCACTGTGAGTAAATATTTAAGCGGCAAATGCTTTGTTTTGGTCGATAAAATAGATGTAAATGGTCTCAACTTTTATGTGCTTTTCCACCTACATTAGGCACTCAAAGCGCTTTACAGCAAGGATCCACTCACCCATTCACACTCTCATTCATACACCAATGTACACAGACACTGGAGGCAAGGTGGGTGAAGTGTCTTGCCCAAGGACACAACGAGAGTGTGCATGTTCAGGAGGCAGGATGTGAACCCCCAACCTTCCAATCACGAGACGAGATGTGAGTTCAAGATTATTGTACCAGCATTATTATTAAAGGGGCTAGATGCAAGTTAGCCATTTTACGCTCACTACTGCCACCTCAGGTCATACGTGTAACTGCACCTTCTTTGACAGTGCAGGATTTTAGAGGCAGTTGTGGTGAACAGGTCTGGGCTCATTCTACACCGTAGGACATTGTTGGAACATTTAGGGAGAGGAAATTAGATAATTTTGGATAGGTTTTTGATTTTCAGCCCCCCCCCAAAGAGATTGACTATCAACCCCCCCAATATTCGACCAAACTTAACGCTCTTGCTAAGATTTCCACCTTGGCTTTGAGATCGGAGTCCAGCAGGACGTTGCTGGGCTTTAGGTCGAGATGCAGCAGAGAAGGACAGAGATTGTGGAGGAAGTTGATGCCCAGTGCGACCTGATGAGCCAATCTGAAAACCAGGGGCCAAGGAGGAGCCCCGCACAATCGCTCCTGAGAGAAAGAGAGGACACAAGGGTCATTTAACGCTTTGATGCAAGACTTCTTCAATCTCATCTGCGTGTGCGTCATTGACCTGTAAAGTGGCCAGGCAGCCCCTCTCCATGAACTCCATGACGAGCCCGAGTCGCGCCGCGGGGCCACTGGGGGACGGCCCTCGGAAGACGCCCAACACCTGAATCACGTACGGACTGCTGCCCTGACGCATCATCTCCAACTCACGCAGCAACGCCGAGCCATTTCTGTAGGAGGAATAAAAGATGAGCAAATTAGCCATGGCTACAGTCCGGTGTGGTGTGCTCATTAACTCATTAGTGCAGGGGTAGGCAAGTTTGCTTGGTGGAGGGCCGATTTTCTTCATTGTAAAATGACCAAGGGCCGGACCTGCCAATTTTAGCCCAATGTAAAGCACCATTTTCCATTAAACGATACTAGTCTGGTATCGGGAAAAAAAGTTTAGGTTCTACTGGTATCTAAATGTAGTTACCGGGGGGGGAAAAATACTGTTGGGGACAGCATTAAAGGAAGTGACTTGGTTGTTTTCCCCAATTTTTTATTACAATATTTACTATATTTCCCCAATGTATTCCCCATTTATTTTTGTCCCATTTCTTCACACAATTTTTCCTTATTTTGAGCCACATTTCCCCCCAAATTATTCCCCATTTTTCACACATTTCTTGCCATTGGAGATGAACCCGATATTGAAAATTTGCAAATCTTCCAAACATTATTGTTCCGTTTTCAGTTTCTAAACTAGGGCTGCAACTAACGATTATTTTGGTAATCGATTTAATCTACCGATTATTTTTACGATTAATCGATTAATCGCTTGGCTGTGAAAGGTGCATGGAAATTGTATTTCTTCATTTTTTTTTATCACATAAGCTAAAGTGGCGCCGCTTGAGGACATGTTGATGGAGTAAACTTAAAGTAAACGTTTGTAGGAGGCTCTTTGTGCTAATTCTGCTTCTGATTGGACGAGACAAAGACAGATATTTATGAAATTTATAATGTACAAAACACTACACACCCTAACTTTAAAAACAAAGTAGGTTTTCATCCAAAATACATAATAGACTATTTTAGTCTGCGTTTGCTAGAAAACGATTAATCGATTACTGAAATAGTTGACAACTATTTTAGTAATTGATTAGTTGTCGATTAATCGATTAGTTGTTTCAGCGCTATTCTAAACAACAAATATTTTAGTATAAGTATCGGAAAAAGTATCATTCAGGTTCTGTTTGAAGATTTTATAAAGAATTGACACTGTATTCACAGGCATTTGATCTCTCATTTGTGTCATAATATCATCTTCAAAATCATAAAAAACATCCTGAGGGCCACAGGTTCTTAGCAGAAGGGCCGGATTTGGCCCCCGGGCCTGACGTTGCCTACCCCTGCTTTAGTGTATAAAATGTGCTTAGTGTTTCTGCAGGCTTGTATCCTCACCCATCGTCATAATGCAGCAGCTTGATGGCCACGTCGCAGCACAGTCTCGTGTGCCTGGCTTTGTAAATTTGCCCGAATCCTCCAGCGCCGATTTGAGTCCAGGAGTCCAGGCAGGAGTGGTTCATCATGATCGGACCGGGGAAGCTGACCAGGTCCATTGTTTACTGTAAGACAAACAGATTGATAATTATGTGGATAGTTTCTACCAGTTTTGAAAAAATGAAAGTATCGAAAGGAGGCACCAAAAAATGTCCCATTTGTTTTTTTCCCGCAGTGTTTGCCCAATTTTCCCCAATTTTTTCATAATTTTTTCTCAAGGTCGGGGAAACCGTAGCACATGGAGGAAACCTGGCTGGCCGCCTTCAGTTTCCTCTGATCCTCGGAAACGTTGCAGCGCCTCCTGGGTTTGTCCCTGTTTCAGAGCGTGGTGTCCTGCACTGGTCAGCTGCACCTCTTCCTTCCCTCTTCCTCCTGCGCAGCTCCCTCCGCTCCACAACAGTCGTTCACCATCAATGTCCGCTGGTAGCTCTTCTTCATGACAGCAACGCTAGGGGCCGCCATTGCTGTAGTACCTCCATATAGGGGCGGCAGAACAAGCTATTTTTCCATCAGAAACTGCACTTTGGGATAGAAGGTGGCTTATAGCTGTGAGTCTCGCCCGGATACCTCCTTGTTTGTGCCTTTTTTGTTTCATGTAGCTCCTCTTGTGCCTCCACTGTGCTGCGGCTGTGGGGAGCTCTTGTTGCCTCTTTAGTGTTTCAGAAGAAAAAAATGTGTTGCTCTCAAATGTCCATCCATCCATTTTCTTCCACTTTATCCGGGGCCGGGTCGCGGGGGCACCAGTCTCAGCAGAGATGCCCAGACTTCCCGATCCACGCACACCTCCTCCAGCTGTTCTGGGGGGACCCGAGGTGACACCAGGCCAGCTCGTGTCCTGGGCCTTCCCCGAGGCCTTATCCCAAAAGGACATGCCTCAAATGTCTTTAGCTCTTACGCTAGCTGTTTGTTTACTTAAAAAAAAGCTGCTTTCTTCAGGACCACTATTGACTCTGCAGTAAAAAAATAAAAAAAGCATTCGAACCCCACAAAACATGGCAAAGACGTACAAAAGCATCCAGTAAAGCAATGTACAGGAACTACAAATGCAGATCGCAGAAAAAGGCAAAAAGGTTGCTGCTTGTTTCAACAGAATATCACACTATGACATTTTAAAAAGTGAATTCAACCACTTGTTTTTCGCTGGGTGACTTTTTGTTTCTTTCAACCACAATGGGGGCTCTACATTTCACGCCTGACACAGTTACATAAGAACTTACAGGAAACCACACTTTAGCTTCGAGAAACGTGCAAGTGATGGACAGGTGTGGGGCATGTATTTGAGTTACTGGTAAAAAAAAAAAATTACCTTTACGAGTAATGTAAGATATAAGAAAAGTAGTGAAACTTAAAAAATGTGGGGCTCTTATTGAGACCTTTGTTTTTAATATCAGATTAGGCCATTTTTATTTTCATTTCGCTCCTTATCAAATACAATCTTACACATGTTGTTTATTCTGCTTGGTTTGTGGTTAAGCGTGAACGTCTTATCTTTATCAATGACGCTGAGATTGTTTTTGGCTTGAGCTTTGGGCTACAACTTGTTCACACATGTTGAGTCCTAATCCAGTTTTGAAGACAATATAGAAGAAGAAGAAACAGATTCAATTACTCACATTTTTTCCATGCCTTTAAATAAGTTCAGTGAATTGGGTAAAGGTAAGATTTCACTTATGCAGCCTCTGTTTTGGCTGTAATTTCATAACACATTGGAGAAATTTAGAGGACAGAAATCAAATGACAGGATAAGAAGTAGGACGAGTAAATAAAGTAATAGTATGCATGTCTTCGTCTTGTATCTCCTATTTCCTATATTAAACCACTGATAATATTCACCCGAAATCAGTCGCCACATGAAGTGATTCCCTTAGTTCACTTACCGTGTCCCTCTCTGCTCCTCCTCATCTACATCGAATATTTCAGTGTTGATTCTGAGACTTTTCTCCAGGCAGTAAGAGACGCATCGGGCAAAAGCAGAAGTGAACCATCTCCAGGTCCATCCCACCGCAGGCTGCGAACAGGAAGTGGAGAGAAACTCAGCGATGACGCAATACGGTACTACAATTGTGTGGCAAGCCGGGTTTTATTGTTATATTATTGACTTTGTATGAGGTTTACTGCTGTAAGTATTTTGTCCTGGAATACCTTCTCCTCAGTAATAATGGCTTACACTTGTATTGCGTCTCAAGTTTCTCAAAGTCATTATTCATTCACTCAAACTGTTGTAGCCACAGCTGCCCTGGGGTAGGCTGATAATCTGCGCCACCACTCACTCACACACTACATTTATACAGGCAATGGAGGGAAGTCATTTTATGTTTTTATTGGCTCTTTATGTTTTGAGTCCAAGGTTCAGGCTTAGTTTCTTTACTATATTTCTGATTTTTTATCATATTTATTGATTTAATTTGGTTACAGTGAAATATACGGCAATGAAAGTCACACATCTGTCCATTTTTGTCATATTATTAGGTTTTAGCAGAGAAAAACTGTTTTATGATGGAAGATAAATTCTAGTATAGACTATTTTATTTTGTTAAAACTGATATATCTGTTTTATCATAATAAAAGTGAAGTGAAATAATAAAACACTTTCTTGTACCTGTTTTGATCAGCAACACATTTCTTCTCATTTTGACTTTCACTTTGTTGTTTCACATGTTAGATTACATCAGTTCTTTTTTAATATTCAAGGAAACTATCTGGCCAAAGAGTCTAAAATGACCAAAGCATTATAACATTGCATGATACAGGCTTCTCTTCTGAACCCAACAACATTCAGAAAGGTTTAAAATAGCCTAAATGTCGAACAAAATTGCTGACTTAGCACAGTGTGGATGCCTGGGCTTGCCTTTCATTTCAGTAGTGAGAGAGAAGAGAAAACCTACGCTTCTGACGTAGCTGGAAATCCCCATCGTCTTTATGGAGCTGCAGAAACAACACACAATGGGTTACCCTTTGAACTGGCTAAAGCAAAGCACTCTGGCACTGGAAGCCATATGCGATTGAGACTGTGTTCAGACTGTGTGCCAAGTTTGACACGTGGAACCCATTCCATTGTTGAGACGGGGGAGCGGGGCGGGGTGCAAAACCTGGCAACCAGCCCTGCAGCATCAGCCTGGTGCTACAAACAATATGATGCGATTGTGACAGTCTACTCTAGGCTATTCACTTTGTGCCACGTTTAACATGTGTAACCCATTTCTAGCAGTTGCCAAATAGATACCCCAATTTTGATTTTTTAACCTCATCTTAACGACTGCATTTTCTCCAGTTCAGCTTTATTCAAATCTAAAAGCTTCTTCATAAAAAGCGTCAAAATAGTGATGAAAACAAGGATAAAAACGAAACAAAAGAGCGACAAGAAAACGACAAAAAAAAGCTTTGAAAATGCAATTAAGAGAGCAACAAAAGTGACAGAAAAGTGACAAAAAAGTGACAAAAATGTGACAAAAATGTGACGAAATATTGACGAAATAGTGACGAAAATATGATGAAAAAGCAACAAAAATATGATGAAAAAGCGACAAAAATGTGACGAAAAAGTGATGAAAATATGATGAAAAAGTGACAAAAATATGACGAAAAAGTGACGAAAATATGACGAAAAAGTGACAAAAATATGACAAGAAAGTGATGAAAATATGATGAAAAAGTGACAAAAATATGACGAAAAAGTGACGAAAAAGTGACGAAAAAGTGACGAAAATATGACGAAAAAGTGACAAAAATGTGACAAGAAAGTGACGAAAATATGACAAAAAAGTGTCAAAAATGTGACAAGAAAGTGATGAAAATGTGATGAAAAAGTGATTAAAAAAAGTGACGGAAATGTGACAAAAACGCAATGACAAACAATGAAGAAACACTTTTAGAAAGTGACAGAAATGTGACAACAATGCGAGGAAAAAGATCAGTTTAGATCAGTCTCGTTGGTCTTAGCTTTCAAATGAGGTGTTACTCTGGCCTATAGGCTGTAACCTTTTAAGATTTGGGTAAAGCTGAACTGGAACAAATGCACTTGATTAAAGCGGGGGTTAAGAGGTTAAATTATTATCATTGTTGAAATCATTAAATCCCTTCAAAATGATGATATAAACAACTACATGTGCACGTAATACAAGATGAGGACCAGACTTACTGTCGTCAAGGCAACACAGCAACATCTCCATGGTGATGACGCTTCGCTCTCAGCAAAGTCAGGGTTTATTTGAGAAAGCACCCGTCCCGTAATGACAAAAAAATCGTATCAAAACATTCTATTTACCGGGTGAAACGCTACAAATGCTACGCAGTGTGGCTTTAAGTACAGCATCTACGCCCCCACCAGTCCTCCCGTCCTCCTCAAGAGCGCGCTACGTTTCTACTTATTTAGTTTCGCTTTTGCCGATTCCTGGATATCCATCTTCGGCTTCCATATTGCGTCTCTAAATTAAACAAAATAGCACGATTGCGTTGTTTGAAAGCAGTGCGATTCGGGTGAACTTTGGTCTCTTTGCGCGTGGTGTTGTTGTTGCTTTGTGATTGCGGAAGAAGAATGAGTTGGGCATTTTAGCAGCAGCGGCGCAGGCAGACACTTGGAAACGAAACTTCGGAGGCGCTTGACTCGATCAAAGTAAGTAAACAACTCGGAGATCTCGTGTTATATCCCTCTATCTTCTATTTTATCCCCGTTTCCCCACCTAAATATCTGCCTATCGCGTTGCCTTTGCCTCCTTTCCGCTCCTTTTGCCTCCTTATGCGACAGAAACGGGTCAAAATGGACCAGCTGTGAATCACCACTGCATTTGTTCACCTAGGCCCAGCTAAATTGTATTTTCATAGATAAACGGACACTTAACGAAGGCAAAATGACAAGAATAACATTAGCTTGTGTGCCTTGAACAAACGTAATTACGTACTGCGTAGCGTCAGACTTTAGCTAAGTTGTTTACATGCTAATTTTAAAATGCTAAACACCACATTGAACTAAACACGTGACATAAAATGAAACAATAACTTGAAAACATGTCTATATAATATGTTGCTTGGGGAATTATTACCTATTAACATTTAGAAAAGGCGTGTTGACATGTTCAGCCAGCTTTTTACTCCTGTCCAGACTTAATATACTTTTAAATGTGAATTATTTTGAGTAATAGTCACTCTTTTTTCAATACATTTTAGTTCTGTACTTCCCCCTTTTTGGATATTTGAAGCTATCCAGTAGATACCAACCCATGGTGATATATATAGGTTTCAATATGACTCAAGGTTTCCTATTGTTGTTTTTAAACGTCATTAATGTGTTGATAGGGGAAGGATGCAGAGGTGGAAACTACAAATGGAGTAATATAAGTCTTTTTAAATGTGAGGGAAAATGCCCATTAGTGAGAAAATAGTGGTGTTTTCGTTATGTAGTCCTGAACCACTGATGCAAATTCACTTTCAGTGCATTCCCTGGTTATATCACACACTAGGAATGGGTTATGTTGTGCCCCTAGGTTTTAGGTTTAGCCCTGTGGTAACATAACTCAACCTAGTTCCCACAACGATCACTTAAACTCCATGCTTAAGTTTTATTTATGTGAAAACAAAAGAGCGGACATTTCCTTTCTGTGTGAGGGCAGGTGTGCCGTGCAGAGAGCAATGTTGTTTTTTTTCACATGAGAGGATGTTTTGACTGCTTGCTCCTGTGTCAAAACTATGCCATGAGGAAGAAGTGTAAGCGGTAAGTTGTTTTGCACAGCGAGGCAGTAAATTTGATCAGATGACAGATGTCTTAACTTCAACTGTCAAATCATTCCTAACATGCCATCTCCTGTTATTTCCTCCACAGGATGTTTTACTCTTGATTCTTGATAGCAGGCTAAAATGGACAGTGGTAGGTTCGACGAAGGGGAGCGGGTGGTGGAGGATGAGTTCACCTGCGCTGGGATGCTCCGGGGATCGCTGACCTCTCTTCACTCCACGGTCGAGCGGATATTCAGGGTCCACTTCGCCATCGGGACCGAGCAGTCGTCCAACAGCAACGACGGGCAGATATGGCTCAAACTGCGGGGGCTGAAGAGCGACGTGCAAGCTGCTAAAGTAAGACATAAAGTTGATATATTGTTATAATTAATGACTCTATGCGATGCAAAAGCAAAATAACTGAGGCACTTGAAAGCTTTTTTCCCCCTGTGAAAATATGAATGAGAAATGTATAACCTGATTGGCAGTAACCATAGAAAAAAAGAGTAAAGTTTGATTTGAGTTTGTCATACAATATAGGCATCAATGTGTGAGTTAAAATGCCTGAAAAAAAAAACACATTTTGAACAATTAAGTCACGCTTACATTGGACATTGTTGCACAGGGTTTCCATGGGGCATCACCCCATCAACCATCATAGGGTAAAGTTTAGGGTTGTGTATATCCAAATCTTAAAGGGAGACCTTACAGCCTATATGCCAGTGTGATACCGCAATTGAAAGCTAAGACCTTCTAGTTTCTAAAACCATGTGTGAGTGAAACACAACTTGCATCACATTTGCCGTTCCTAATCATAACCCTAACCCCTGATGGGGGGGGGAGTAACAGGTTAAAAAACATTAAAAGTAATTGAATGGATTTTGCCAAAAATCAATGCCTTAAATGTCATTAAAAACATTGAATTAGATTCAATCTGGTATCAAATCAAAATTTCTTGGGAAATTATGACATTGCTCAACACTTTTTCCTTACAAGTTCATTGAAAAGATCATAATGATG
This sequence comes from Gobius niger, assembly GCF_951799975.1. Classification (NCBI taxonomy): domain Eukaryota; kingdom Metazoa; phylum Chordata; class Actinopteri; order Gobiiformes; family Gobiidae; genus Gobius; species Gobius niger. The sequence goes on along the minus strand of NC_136872.1, from coordinate 18,222,686 downwards.
GCCTGAAATATTTGGTTTTACTTTTGGCTTCATTTTTCTTTGCTCAAAAGTTTTTGTCCAATTCTCTTTCTTCTTGTTCTTGTTTTTTTCTGCATTTCTGGCATTAAAATGTAGTATTTGGGCATTAAAATGGCTTTTTTAAGTATTACATTTGACTTGCCTCTGCCTGTATAAACCCTGTTGTATCCAACTTGTAACATCGTTTGTTTTTGATCTTAACATGACTAGGTGTCTCCACAGAAGCTCGGGGCAGGAATGTTGACAAAATGAAACTTGCTTATTCATGCAAAGGATTAGTCAGCTGCAGTAAGGAAAAACATCTAGTCATGTGAAAAGAATAAAAGTGTACTCAACCTGTCCATGCGCTGCGGGAAACACTGGTGTCCTTCAAAAATTGCTGCATTTTCCTGATTTGGTGATTGTCTAAGTTGATCATGACAAGATTCCTGACAATTGAGTAGTCTCTCTCTCTCCACTACCAGTACAAAACTCTGGATTAGTATAACTTTAAATCATATATTCATGACTTGTGTCTTCTTCAGCTTTTTGTTAAGGGTGTCGTGAACCAGGAGGAGCAGCAGGAGGTCCCGTATCCCGCGACTCTTTACTGTGTTTTCTGCGGGGCCCGGGGGCTGTTCCTGGACTGCCTCATCCGCACCACCTCCGCCCTGATCGTGGTGGGTGTCACACTTTGTCTTGTATTGTCATCATGCTGTAGAATATGAGGAAAACCATGCAATAGAGACGGAACAAAATGCCTTGGTACAGTCTACATTCACATGAAATAATAGGTCAATTTTCTGAAATATTTTTGCAATGCTATTATATTGTGGTACATTTTAACAACTTCTAAAGAGAACGTGTGTCTAAATGAGCATCTTTTTAGGTTACCTCCAGTCACAGCTCAACGTCACTTAGCCAGAAGATGCAAAATAAGGACGTTAATAGAATGATTCATGATGCGATTTTTTCCGTTCTTGGTCAATTCTGATGTTGCTTCACACATTGTAAGTCCGTATGAATCAACCTCACCTCTGACTTTAATGCTATATCAGCAACTGTCACTGAATCGAATGGGAGTGCTCCTTATCACTGTATGCATGGACATTGAAATACTTGATAAAACTCTCTAGGGCTGACAGTCGTCAGTCTTGATTCATGTATAACTTATGACTGATGCAGCACAATACAGAGTTGTTTGCGTAAGCACTCAGTTATACAGAAGTTGTCCATTGTAGATGAAGGTTCTTGAGCTGAAGCATTGGACGTTTCGCCTTTCATTCAAGAAGCTTCATCAGCATCGCTAATCAGCAAAATTCTGTGGTGAGAGTTCATTGTCAGTTTGTGTCAGTGTATCAACCAAAATTTTAGTCATAGCAATATTTTTGTAGATTAAAATTGGACTTAAACTAAATTAAAAGTTGTTTATGAGACTAAAACTATGACTAAAATGTCCAGATATTTTTGTTGACTAAAATATGACCGAATAAAAATGAAAAGAAGAGACTAAAGTCATCCAAACTTGAAAGAGCCTCATATAATTTACAATCACTGCCAAAGGAGCAGCTCTGAGCTTTGTTCATGAGGAGAAGCTCCATGAAGCACCTTGATTAAATATGATCATAATAATTATTAGGCAAATTTACTTGACTAAATCGCAACTGAATGACATTACCATATTTTCCAGACTATAAGTAGCACTTTTTTTCATAGTTTGGCTGGGGGTGCGACTTATATATACGTGAAATTATAGATTTTGATATATAAGTCGCACCTGTTTGTTATTGTCACACTGACAGCCAGTATCCGCTCGCTACTCCTGTACCACTGAAGAAAGAAAGAAAAATGAATAAATAAAAAGTAATCGAGCAGCAGAAAAAAAATGTGGACTGGCAAGAAGCGTAGGTTACTCCTACTCTAATGTAAGAAAACAAAAAAAGCTGATCGTGGGCTAAAAGCTAGATGGCCACAGCTAGAGGAATGAGTTTGCGAATGGGTGCTTGAACAACGTGCTGCCGGGAGAGGCTTGTCAACGGTGCAGTTAAGCCCCAGGCCCAGGTTGTTGCCAAGGCTGGTGCGATTTATACTCCCTAAGAGGCTTACAGTCCGGAAAATACAGTACGTCAAAAGACTAAAACTATAATATGTTATCAAAATTAACACTCATTCGTGTCCCTGGCGAAGCTTCTTGGATGAGAGGTGAAACGTCCAACACTCAACTTCCAAGTAACAACTAAAGAACCTTCATCTATGAATATTTGAGCTTTTTATTACAGTGTTACAGTGTTAGCTCTTAACTTAACATAAAATTGGGATATTTTGACAGAAGAACCACTCTCTTATACATAAAGAGTGCCTGTTTACGATATATCTCAATATTCTGTATGTTCTGTATGATGTAAGTCGTCCACTTTTGGCAATACTATCATGCGATCGGCTTGAACCTCCAGAAGAGCAAAACCAAATGAAACAAGCTGTACAAGATGGTTTTCTGTGAGTTTGTGAACCCGAATTGTGGAAGGGGGCATTAATAAAAGGTGCTATAAAGTGTGGGACTAATGCACTTGTCGTCGTTCTCTCTGATCCAGGTCGGCTCGCCCGGCTGCCTGCTCATCTCTGGCCTGATGGAGCCCGTGGTCCGGGCCTACTCCCTGATCGCGGACCTGGTGGAGCGCTGCGAGTCGACCCTGGCCAAGCGCACCGAGCCCGGGGAGCGCTGCCCGGGCGAGTCTCTGGAGTCCAGACGGGCCTTCAAAAACCTGGTGGAGCAATGGGACGACAGGCACACCTTAGATTTGCTCGTCCTGCCCGGGTCCGTCAAGGAAATCCTGCTGGGACTCCTCAAGGAAGCCCGACTCGGGGACGACCCGGGCCAGCTGTTGACGGACGGGGCAAAGCAAGAAGATGCGTGGGAGAAGTCCGCTCTGTCTTTTGAAGAGAGCGAGAGTAAGAAAAGATGGGACGCAAGTCTGGCGAAGGACGCTTCCTCGAACTTTCTTGACAGTTTCGGCGAACCGGAAAGTGTTAGGCCAGAAGGCGCAGAAGGACATTCAAAAACCCCACAAGAGCTTAGCGAAGAGGAGCAACTAGAAACGAGCGATGGAGATGGGGCGGACGGCGAGGAGCAGAGGATGCAGTTATCCGGCAGCAAGGAGTTCTGGCTTTTGCTGAAGTTCTTCACCGCCATGGGATACACGGAAGACGTGGTGCAACGCGTCTTGGCGAAAACGGGAATCCAAGAAGCGTCGCAGATTCTAGATTTGGTTCAGCAAGAGCAAGATCGCACAGACCGAGCGCTACGGGCGAAGGAGGCGAACCAAAATGGTGGCGCAGCGAAGGGAATTGAACGGAATAGGCCTTGCGAGACGGAGCACAAGGAGGAAGGGGGAAAAAGACAACCGACTCTGGCCGAGAGGAGGGACGTGATCGGTAACGGCAAAGTCAACGGAGCGACCGGAGGTGTGGGCGAGCTGAAAGATGACGATTTTGTGTTTGGGGTGTTAAAGAAAGCCGCCGCCAGCTGTGGCTACAATGAAAAGCAAGTAACGGAAGCCTATAGCATGCTACCAGATAGCTCCATGCACGACTTGCTTTTAGAGCTGCAGAGAATCGATTCGAAACCCGGCGGCTATTTGAAAGAGGGGCCCAGAGAGATGGACGATGTCGTGGTCGAGAAGGAGCCACCGAAAGCTGCGAAAGAAAGATTCAGTAACGGGCGCAATGTAGCGACGGAACACAGGGACGCATATGATAAGAAAGCTGCGGTGCCGAAAAGAAACGGCGTTGATGAGGCGTTAATTTGGGGAGATCAAAGAGAGCAGATGCACCAAGGACTAAATGGACAAAAGCAACAAAATAGTCCAGTAGATCTCCGTGGGCCACCGATGTCGAGCTATAACACGAATACTCCACAAATATTCATGCATAATCCAGTGCAATTTGCAAACAATGCTACAAACCAACCGAACGACTACACCTTAATGAGACCACAAGCTCCACACGCGAGAAAACATGGATTTGAACAAACAAACGGGAACGACTGGTCTCCCACGCGGACTAAGGAGAGGAAGGGCGCGGTGGTGGTGACCGGGGAGCAGCGCTTTTTAGAGGGGCTGCACTCGCGCTTCGAGCTGCGCCTCACGGACCGTCCGGGGAACGCCAGACTCAGGAATATAATCATCGACGGGAGCAACGTGGCGATGAGGTGATGAGAGGCTGGAGATTCATTGATTACGATCGTGGCTTTGTTTAAAACTTGTCATTTGAATGTCCCGCAGTCACGGTTTGGGTCACTTCTTCTCTTGTCGGGGGATAGCGTTGGCCGTGCAGCACTTTTGGGACAGAGGACATCGACAAATCAGCGCTTTGGTGCCACAGTGGAGGAGCAAGAGCGACTCCAGGATTAAAGGCAAGATGCTACTCAAAGTGTATTTTAATTTGGCATGATTACTTAGCATTTTTTGGCTACTTTGGTGTAGTATCCTGCTTAAATTTGACTTTTCCAGCTCACAAAAATGCATCTTGTAAAGCTCCAAATGCTTCACTTGGCAGAATTATCACAAAGTATCGCCTCATACAAATATGTGACCTTCAAAGTGACACCAGTCGTAGATTAGGACTAAACTAAACCACCTAAAGAAGCCGCCATCTCACACATCACAGTTCTAGAACCACTGTGTTTGTTAGACGACAGATTAAGCCACAGTCGCCAAAGCGAAACTAAATGCAGCGCAGCGTGAGTCAGGCTTGTGGTCGTGTGGGAGCTGTGCTTTCCTTTGGTGACGGGTAGAAAATGTTGTTTTTTTCCTCTACAGAGCAGCACTATCTGAACGAGCTGAAAGAACTGGGCCTCGTGTCGTTTACTCCGTCGAGGGAAGTTCAGGGGAAAAGGATCAGCTCGTACGACGACAGGTACACACAGTTCTGTTTACATGACTGAAAAAGAGCACAAAGAAGACCAATCATATTATTTATTTATTCATCAAAGTGCAGACAATTTACTCATATTCATTCACTTGACACATTTATTGCATCTTTTAATTCTTCTAACTTGTCCATTGTGTTTATACGGGGTTTCCAAAGGGCATTAAACATTTAAATGAATTGTGCCAAAATGAAAGCCCTAAATGTCATTAAAGGTGCATTTCTTACCAAATAATGATATGACTCAACCATTTTACTACAGAAAATTGAGGTCTTAAACAGTGGTTCCCAACCTTCCCCTTTTCAATGGGGAAATTTCCCCTTACTCCTCTGTTGGATTGTTTTTTGTTTGTAGCATTAAAGGAACTATACAGAGTTTAAAAATGTTAAAACTAAGTATTTTCATCCCCCTACATATTCAAGCAATGTGTAGAATGAGCCCAGACCTAAGACTCTAAGCTCTCTGTAGGCGGAAACAGTTTAATTCTACCTCAGTTCCTGAGAAATCTAAGCTAAACAGAGGCTAGTTTTGATCAAAATCAGATTTTTTTTTTTTCTAGAAACGGAGATAACGGGGTTTTTAAGCGACACTCTCCTTTCTGATTAACTCTTCTCTCCTCTCTGGACGGATACTAACGTTATGGGAAGAGGCAAGTGCCTAAATATCTGAACATTGTTGACACGTTCTGCAACACCGTGTGTTATCGATTTATTTTTATGGCGTGTGCATTTAAACAGCCTGGTTCTCAGATCGAAGACTTAAACAAGATGTTTCTCAGCCGTTCTTGGACCATTTTTGACCATTTAAAAACTCAGAAATGTTAAAATCTCAACTGTTTCGATCTTTCCATGGGAAGCCGCTCTGCTTCTGAAATTTCTCTCTTGCTCTCTGGGTCGGATTTACAGCTGCCACGCCCCCTCGGACTAAAAAGAAAAGAAAAGAAAAGATGATAAAAAGTTTTTGATCGTCATTTATTTCACTTCTGTTCATCACAGAGCTACCAAAATCACACATAAGGTGTATTAAAGGAATAGGCCACCGTTTTTATATACTAAGACATGTTCTTACCTAGCCTTCGACGTGTTAATATATCCCCGTCTGGTCTTTGTCCGTGCGCACTGTCACGCAAACGGAGCACATACGCAGCCTCTCCCACATGTCATATAGCTCCAAAAAAGCTCACGATAGAAGCTACCAAGCTCTTCCACGTGTTCCCTATTTAAATAAAGTTACGTGAAGTGTTTTCATGCGAAGTATATTTACACAGAAGAGCTTGGTAGCTTCTATCGTGAGCTTTTTTGGAGCTATGTGACATGTGGGAGAGGCTGCGTATGTGCTCCATTTGCGTGACAGAGCGCACGGACAAAGACCAGACGGGGATATATTAACACGACTAAGGTTAGGTAAGAACATATCTTCGTATATAAAAACGGTGGCCTATTCCTTTAAACAAGTTTTTCCGTTTTTGGCACACAATGTGTTAATTTGGGTCCGAAGTGCCCTCATGCACGAGCTTAATATACAAACTGAAGTTATGCGTAAGACCTGAGGTGGCAGTAGTGAGCATAAAATGACCAACTTGCCTCTAGTCCCTTTTAAAAATATCGTAATTTGGCACCTGTATAAACCATGTTACTATTAAACCGTGCTTTTCATTTTGCTTTTAAAATGGGACATTAACGTTTTTTCATATTGATCTACAACTCGAGTGAAGAATCTGTCAAACATGTCGACGTAACCCCATGTGTTTCGTTTCCAGGTTAATGCTGCAGCTCGCCCAGAAAACCGACGGCGTCATTGTGACAAACGACAATCTCCGAGACCTTTTGGACGAGTCTGTCGCCTGGAGGGACATCATCAAGAAAAGGTAGAGAAGATAAAACATTCAACTTCGAGTTTGTGTGTGGAGAAATTCAGTGCAAAAAAAAACCCTCTTTTTCCTCAGACTCCTTCAGTACACGTTTGTCGGGGACCTGTTCATGGTCCCGGACGACCCGCTGGGACGAGGAGGGCCACACCTGGATGAGTTCTTATCCACAGAGCAGAGGTAACACTCTCTTAGACTTTATATGTGAAAGTTATCAACACCCTACCCTGCTCAGTTCATAAGGTGGTTAAAGTGTCTTGCCCAATTTCATGAACCTCTTAACCCCCACTTTAACCAAACAGTTTTACCCAAATCTAAAAGCTTGACTGGAGCTTACAGACGATTCTTCCTGGTTTTTATCAGGTTTTCATTAGGGTTTTTTGGCATGTTTTTATCACATTTTTTGGTCACATGTTTGTCACGTTATGATCACGTTTTCATTGCTTTTTCGTGGCGTTTTGGCCACATTTCATTATTTTGTTGTTGTTGTGCGATGTTACTGTGATCTAGCCACGAAAATGTGAATAAAACATGTCAATACAACAAAAACTTGATGAAAACACAATCACAAAATATGAAACTGTGACAATTTTAACGAATAAGATTAGTTTTGTAGGTCTTAGCGATTATAGTTTAACTGTTCATCACCGGCTTAGTGTCTTTGTCCAGGACATTTTATATCAACAGTAATAATCATGAAACATTTCATTCATGCAGTCCTTATTTGAAGAGTTTAGTGGTGCTAGGCCGGTGCTAGGCTAGCGTATGTCTATGGTAACTAGTAGCCTGCATTAAAAACAGTCTGACCCAAGCACAGTCCACCTGAGGCAAATCACTTATACCACCAGACTACCGATATAAATGTCTGTGTTGACAGATTGTTTTTTTTTAAATATAACCATTTTGCATTTAAAAGAACTTTTATTTGAGCTGCATCAGTTTCCTGGTTGTAGCTACGCAGCGGCGGAGTGATCTGCTCAGTTACCGGATCTACAGTAGTTTGTTTACCTGCGGCCGGCATTACTACACGTGAAATTCACAAAGGAGCTTTCTACAAATCAGATATGGCAACGTTTGGAGGACGACCCCGTGATTTTGAAGAGGTTTTTAATGCAGGCTACTAGTTACCATAGACATGCGCTAGCCTAGCACTAGCCTAGCACTAGCCTAGCACCACTAAACTCTTTAAATATAAGGACTGCATCAATTGTGTGTATATCTCCAGAAATCAACAACACTCTGGATAACTTGGAAATGAGGCCCTATGTCAAATCCTGAAATATCCCTTTAACAAAAAAAAGGACACTAGCCATGAATAAAAATGTATCTTCTTTTTAAAAATAATTTCAGACCTCCAGACTCCGGCGGCCACATCTCCGCTCCTTTCAACTCCTCCAAATTCACGAACTACCGCGACCGCTCTCCAGGGGCCTTGTGGGAGCCCCCGAGAACCGGCGGACGACGAGGGAGAGACTGGACCAGACCGGGACCAGAGCCGGGACCACAACCAGGCCTCAGACCCGAGAGGAGCCCGGAGGAGACGGCCCGCTTGAGGGAGAAGCTGTGCCAGGTGTTCCCCGGGAAGGACAATGTAGTGACGCTGCTGCTCCAGAGCCATCCCAGCGAAACGGACATCAACACATTATCAGCTCTGCTTTTAGAGGAGAATTAAACTTGTCCGAACTCAGTTTGCCCAGAAGTATAATATCAAATGTGCACAGACGAGTCACGCAACACCTTATAGTGACTGACCTTTGGGCTTCCTGCTTTTACTCTGAAAATCAAGACTGTTTAATTTACATTTTATCATTTTTAAATCCTTTTGCGATCCCTATTGAAGTCCAACAAAGATGCACTGATTTTTGTTTTATTATTATCATGCAGGGAGAAGGTTATCTATCATCATATATTTAAAAAAAAAAACCTAGCAGAGAGATTTTAGCTACAAATGTAAGACTTCCTTCCACTTTGCTACTTCCATTTGACTTTTGAATGTACCGGAGATTCAGGTTTGCTGATTCCTTGCCAAATCTTACAGTGTGGTTTGAACACGTTTTATAATAGTAATTTTATATTTAAAGTGTGACGTTTTTGAGGAGAGGTGAGATCACGAGTCTTAACGTTCAGTCTTAAAGGGATATTTCAGGATTTTTGACATAGGGCGTCATTTCCTAGTTATCCAGAGTGTTGCTGATTTCTGGAGGTATTTTTTTTTGTAGTTCTTATGTAGTTCTTATATTTGAAAAGTTTCGTGCCGCTAGGCTAGTGCTAGGCTAGTGCATGTCTATGGTATCAGCTAGCCTGCATTAAAAACAGTCTGACCCGCTCCACAGTGCACCTGAGGCAAATCGCTTATAACGCCAGACTAACCATATACATGTCTGTGTCGATAGAATAATTTTAACCATTTTGCATTTAAAATACCTTTTATTTGAGCAGCATCAGCTACACAGCGGCGGAGTGATCTGCTAGAAAATAGCCCCTCAAAATGCGATCATTCATGTGATGCAAGGTCACAGTTATATGGTTAGTCTGGGGTTATAAGTGATTTTCCTCAGGTGCTCTGTGGAGCAGGTCAGACTGTTTTTAATGCAGGCTACTAGTTACCATAGACATGCACTAGCCTAGCACTAGCTTAGCGCCACTAAGCTCTTCAAATATAACAACTGCGTGAATAATTAAAAATCCAGAAATCAACAACGCTCTGGATAACTGGGAAATGAGGCCCTATGTCAAATATCCTGAAATGTCCTCTTAATTTTAATTTGCATGTTTTAAAGCCTCGATTTTTGTGACCAGCCTTTTGTTTTTCAGCAGCTCATTCGACCCATTTTAATTCTCCTGAATCAAGCCTGTACAGTATTTAACCGATTACTTTCCATTGTATTTAATGACATTCTTGTGTCTTTTCTCCATCGTTTTTTAATATATTGCCTATCTATATTTTAAGGAGTTCCTCTAAACCCACATTTTATTTAATTGTTCAAAAAGCCTTTGGTGAAAATGAACTGTGACTTATGGTACCAAAGCGAGGGGGAAGTTGAGCTACAACAACACACAGTAAAGTGAGAAATGAAGAATTTTGATCAGTTTTTTTGTATATATTTGTGTCTGTGGCCTTAAAAAAAAAAATGCACAAATGTTGAGCCTTATTTGAAAGACTAAAGCTTTTATCTTGACTTATTTGCTGTGTTTTCTGCAAATGACTATTTTTGTAAAACTGACAATCGACTGTTTTCTGCAACATCACGTCAATAAACCCAAGCAGACCTTTCCGTCACTGTCACTCAAATGAGAAATATTTTACATAATCTTTATTTTCTGATGTCACGGCTTTGTAATGCAACTTTTGAGAACTGCTGTACTACAGAATGTCCACCAGGGGGCACCGTTTCACTACGTTCTGTTATTGGCGAATAGAATAGAATTATTACGGCTTATATGGCTTACCGGCTCTTTCCAATAGAGCCCTTTTAGACCTGGTTTAGTCCTGATTCGACTTTGATCTAGGCTTGGCAGAGGCACAGAAGCCCAAACATTTAGTGAGAGTTAAAAAAAAAAAAAAAGCACTTGGAGAAAATGTAACAGTTTGATTCATGTCTCAGTTGTGACATAAATTATGAGAAACAAAACAAAAGTGATTGTACCATTTCAGCAGGCTATTAACCTCTTGAACCGAGTGCATTTTCCCCAGTTTGGCTTTACCCAAATCTAGAACTTCTTAAACAGATGGTCAAGATAGCGACAAACACTAAAAGAAGACGTGGATAAAAAACGCAACAAAAAAAAGTGTAAAAAATTACCAAAAAAAGCCACAAAAGAGAAATAAAAAGCATTTTAGAAAGTGACCCAAAACAGGAATGATGGAGCAACTGAAAAGTGATAAAAGTGCAGCAAAAAAGTGACAAACGCAATTAAAAAAAAGTCAACAAAAATGACGACAACACAGCAGGGAAAACAATCCTTTTAGATGAGTTTTGTAGGTCTTAGCTTTCAGATGAGGCGTTACTCTGTCCTACAGCGTGTGAACAGTCTTTTAGATTTAGCTTGCTGGAGAAATTGCACTTGGTTAAGGCAGGGGTTAAAAAGCATCAAAAGGGATTTGATTGATTTAGCCTAAATCAAGGCCTTAAAGGAACAGGACACAGTTCTTCCATACTGAGATATGTTCTTACCTGAGCTTAGACGAGCTGATACGTACCTGTCTGGTCTTTGTGCCCGTGGAAGAGCGTGGTCGCTTCTAACTTCACCCCTATTTGGAGCCATAGGAATACACTGGGAAAGGCCAAATGCTAACAACATCTATGGTCTTTTAGCGTGACTGGGCGCACGCACAAAGACCAGACAGGTACGCATCAACTCGTCTAAGCTCAGGTAAGAACATATCTCAGTATGTAAAAACGGTGGCCTGTTCCTTTAAGATCCATTGGATTCAAAGTGGGATCAAATTTATTGGAAAAATGCTCAACCATTTTTACTGTAGAAGTTCATTGATAATACCAAAATTATGGTCTAAAAGTTTTCAGTTGCAGGTTTTTTTTTTGGCTGAAATTAAGCACATTTGTTGCTCAAAAGTTTCCTGTTTTGTCCAATTCTCTTTCCTCTGAAGAAATGTTTGCAAATCTTTACAAATGAAATATGCACAGATTTTTTTTCCTACATTTGTGCCATTCAAACATAGTATTTTGGCTTTAATCCCCTCCATAACCAAGCACATTTTCTCCAGCTTTATCCAAATCTAAAAGCTTTTCATCTGGTGAGCTCACAGCCTATAGGCCAGGGGTAGGCAACGTCAGGCCCGGGGGCCAAATCCGGCCCTCCATTAGATCATATCATGTACAACTCTGGCATTTGTAGAAAGTGCACTGGAAAAATAATAATAATAATTTTAAGGAAGAAATGACAGAAACCTACTCGAATTAAGAGATCCAATCTAACGTTTGAGTAGATTTGGTTTGGTCTTAGATCAGATAAAACATCTTATCGCCAATGGAACAAGTCATTATTCTCTTAACTCAGATTATATTGTATAATTTCTAGTGAAAAACAAATCTTTTTAAAAGTAAAAGTTAATCTGTCTGATTTCAAAGTGGATTTCATGCCTGTTCCATTGGCATTAGCGTTGGTATTTTTATCTTAGATTAGTTCAAACACACTCACATTAAACATAAATAACCGTTATTCAAGCAATTTTAAGTCATTTATCTCATTTAAGATGGTATTTTTTCCAGTGTCGTGCTTTACTTTGGCCCTCGGTCTTTTTACAATGATAAAAATTGTCCCTCCGTTAAGAAAACTTGCCTTCCCCTGCTATAGGCCAATGTAAAGCCTCATTTGAAAGCTAAGACTGACAAAAGTGTAACTGAGTACTTAGTTTAATGGAATATATTTTGTGATATGTTACTCGGTGCGGAAATTTGATGATTCTTGCTTGATTTTATTTCTTGTTCATGACTTGCTTTCCTCGATGAAGAACCATAACCTGAACCATGTTGGAAATTCTGCTTTGAACCACACGAGGAAGAGAATTAGCAGCAGAGCACCATCAAAATTCCCACTGACTGTCTAAACTGGGGAGGATGCTGTGTCTAAAAATAGCTGAAAACTCATCAGACCTGTCTCCGTTCTATTCTGAGCGACGTAATTGTCTGACAAAAGAATGGCGTCCAGTCACTACAGCTGTTTCAAGCGAGAACCGGCCTTCGAATGAGAGAACAATCCGAGGAAACTAAAAAAAGAATGGGCTTAGAGCTCATTGGGCTGCACCCGACAAAGCAAAGTAAATATCGGGCCCTTTTATAACTGGAAGTGTAAAAATAGAAGGAGGATTGAACTGGTTTATTCTACACAGAAGGGAACACGGTTTGATATTTTGTTGAAGGGATGGTTGAGCTTAATTACCTTTTGTTTGTCGCTTCCTCTTGGTCTCCAATTAGTGGCCCGCTTTAGACGACTTCCTTGACATTGGATATGGGTCACTGTGAGCTGAACCTGCCCTCATTTACAGTAGGATATTGTTTCCTCTGTGTAATCAATCAGCAAAAGACGAGTCAGCCCCCGAACCTGAATAAATAAAGCATGTTGTTGTGCGGTGGCGTCTGGGACTGGGAAGGTATCGTGCTCTATATTTGGTCGTTCTGGGGGAGCTTGGTGTGGAGCTGCTGCTCATCCACGTCGGGTCATGTCTCGCTGAGAAGTGGCCCAGTGTAGGAATTATGTAGCCTTCATATAGTCTTGTATTTATTAACCTCAAAACCCCACCTGAACAAAGCACATTTTACCCAGTCTGGCTCTACCCAAATCTAAAGGGTCAAAAATGAGGCAAAAAGTGACAAAAATGTGAATAAAAAGTGACGAAAAAGAGTCAAAAATGCAACAAAAAAGTGACAAAAATGCAACAAAAAAATAACAAAAAAGTGACAAAAGCACTACAAAAAAGTCACAAAAAATTCACAAAAAGTCACAAAAATATGACTAATAAGTGACAAAAATGTGACAAAAATGCAACAAAAAAGTCACAAAAAAATGACTAAAAAGTGACAAAAATACAACAAAAGAGTCACAAAAATATGACTAAAAAGTGAAAAAAATGCAACAAAAAAGTCACAAAAATATGACTAAAAAGTGACAAAAATGCAACAAAAAAGTCACAAAAATATGACTAAAAAGTGACAAAAATGCAACAAAAAAGTCACAAAAATATGACTAAAAAGTGACAAAAATGCAACAAAAAAGTCACAAAAATATGACTAAAAAGTGACAAAAATGCAACAAAAAAGTCACAAAAATATGACTAAAAAGTGACAAAAATGCAACATAAAAGTTACAAAAATATGACTAAAAAGTAACAAAAATATGACAAAAAAAGTGACTGAAAAGTGTCAAATACAAAAAAGTCGTTACAAAACACTTGTAGGTCTTAGCTTTCAACTGAGGCATTACACTGTTGCTCTCCAGTTGAGAAGCGTTTAGATTTGGGTTAAACCGAACTGCAGAAAACGTGCTTGGTTAATGTGGGGGGTAAGAGGTTAACACCACCTCATCTCGTATTTTCCACTGGGAAATCACTGGGTTCCCGAGATGAGATCAGCTTTGACCTTTCAACACAATAGAGAGCAGCGATAATACCTTTTCATGCCTTTCAGCTGATTCTCATGAAACCTACAGATGCATTTAGATCAGGGGGGTCCAAACCTTTTTCACTCAGGGCCACAGATCGGTTTTCAATGCAGTGAAATTTTCAACTGTGTGTTTAGCAGAGTTTAACCCAGGTCCCACAGCTTTATTTAGGCTCCAGAACCTAAAAAGAAATCCCAAATGGTTTTAAAATACTCACTAATAGAAGCCCCAACCAATCATTTTCCTTGCTTTGGTCCAGGGACAGTTGAGTTGAATCTATTTGTAGCCCTTATTTCTTTATTCCTGGGCACCGTTTCTGGAATTAAACCTTAATCTCGTTACCACTAATCTTACTAGTCTCCTTCCAC